>NC_082714.1:61616183-61826183 GCF_030144855.1 Hypanus sabinus | reverse complement strand
TCTCCACCTGAATTGGACTCTTACAATGAGCACTAGTGCTTCCCTGGGGTAACTGGGAGCAGATGCTAATTCCCAGGCTTCATGCCCAAACACCAAGAAGGAATCATGATGATAAAGGAGTAATTTAGATTAAATCAGGTCCAGTTTTGAATCTGTATTTTGGCCTGGTTACCAGGCTCTCCCATCTTGCACCATCATTCCTTTTGTCACCTGCTCTCTCCTGAACACAAGCCTCCCCTTTTGTTCTCTCCCCACCACCACCTCTCACCTTCTGCTGCCCCTTTACCTAAGCAAGTCCATTAACCCCAGAACTTTAGTCCTGCTTTTTCCCCAGCAGATGCTGCCCAGCACTGAGAGTTTCTGTTGTTTCTGGCTTTGGGTTAATTCCCAAATGAACAGGGAGAGGAAAGGCAAGAGAACTCGATGTCAAATATGAACGGCCAGGGGAGATCACAAGGTATTTCCCTGCACCTTTCCTTCGACATCTCTTCCAACAGAATGCTGGCTGAATCAGGGACATGTTTGTCAAAATTGCAAATAACAGAAAGCCTTGCCTTTCTGCCATGCCTTTTACAGTCTATGGCTATCCCAAGGCTCTTCACAGCCAATCAAGTGCTTTAGAAGAGTGGTTATTGTTATAATTCAGCAGCCCACTTAACCACGGCACGCTATCCCAAAAAGCGGAAGAATGAAGAAGCTATGTCTCCAGATGTTGTTATGGGGAATAACACAAGGGTGCCAAAGGAAGCAGGACCAGAAGTAGGCCATTCGGCCCTTCACATCTGTGCTGCCATCCACTAAGCTGATCTTTTACCTCAGTGCCACTTCAGCTCCACGTTTTTAATTCCCTTAATATCTGGAGAGCTATCAGTCTCCGGATCAACATGCTCAGCAACTGAGCCTCCACAGTCCTCTGGGGAGAGAACTCTGAAGATTCCCTACCCTCTGAGTGAAGACATTTTGTCTCACTCTGTCCTGAACGACCGATCCCTTATTCTGAGATTGTAATGTTTGTTTTTAGATACCCCAGGCAGGGACACATCAGCCCTGTCAATCCCAATAGAAATGTTGGCTGTTTCTATGAAATCACCTCTCATTCTGCTAGTCTCAAGAGAATAAGATACAGTCTGTTTAAGATCATTTCACATAGAAAACCAGGAATCACAAACAATCTGCTGGAGGAGCTTACAGGGTTGGGCAGCATCTGGAGGAGGGGGAAGAAATTGTCAACACATTGGGTCGTAGCGGTTAGCTTTACATTATTACACTGCCACTGTCTGCAAAAAGTTTCTATCTTCTCCCCATGAGTGCGTGGGTTTCCTCCAGGTGCTCCAGTTTCTTCCCATATTCCAAAGGCACACATTTCGGGTCAGTGAGTTGTGGGTACTCCACTTTGGTGTTGGAAGTGTGTGACACCCGGAGGATGCTTTACACGATCCTCGCTGATTTGATTTGATGTAATGTACACATTTTTCTGTATGTCACAATGTAGATGTGACAAATAACTCTAATCTTTAATATCAGTCATCTCAGGAAGCAGTCTAGTGAGCCTCAGCTACACTCTCCCTATTGCATGTATATCTTCCACAAGCAGACCAGACCTGTATGTGATATTCCAGAATCGGTTTCCTTGTATAACTGAAGCAAAGTGTCTCTTCTCAAACCCGCTTGTCACAAGGGCCAATTTAATGCTCTACATCTGCAAGTTATCTTTCACTGAATTATGTACCAAGGCTTCTAGGCTCCACAGAACACCAGATCTACTTCAAGCAACAGCACCCCACATTCTCTACACCACCATCCATTTGCCATGTCCTCGCCCATTCACTTAGCCTCCCTCTATCTCCCTGAAGCCGTGTTTTCATTCCCCTCAAAGCCCGTAGTGCTACCAGATGTGCATCAGAGATGTTGGCCAGGGCATCAAGAAGAATACCCTAGAGGAAAAAGATTCTTGATAAGAACTACCTTCAACATAGTATAGCGGAATCATTGACACCCACTTGAGAGGGCAAGCAAACAACTCAGATGAAAGATAGCCCTGCAACCACAGAGTGCTGCTCCTGGGATATCAATCGACACTTTCCCCTCAAGTCAAAGCACCTTTATAAAACCGACAGCAGTTGGTGAGGGCAGCAGGCAATTGCTGGCCTGTGGGTATTTACAGAAGACACTGAAAATTTGTTTCTATACTGAATTTCGCATTGCCCTTAAATCATCGGAATGATCTGGCAGCACCAGCAGTCGCATTACTGCACCACTGTCCTTTGCTGCAGTTTGTAACTGTCGCCTGAACCCTGGGGGCAACTGCAGTTTCTAAATCAGCCTACCCATTACTGTTAATAATGTATGAAGTAAATTTTATGGGGTGGTTTAATTCTTATTGGTTCTGGACACTTTTCTCCTAATTCCTTTATTTTTGGTGACAATTAGTTTTGGTGCAGATATTTTGGTGAGAAGCTTGTGTGTCATTATAATGTAGGTATTAATTCTAGTGACAATGTAAACTGCAATCTTTCTCCTAAAATTACTGTGTCTTCATAAGGTCCAAGACTGGTTAATCAGACTTAGTTTCACTTCCAAATGAACTCAATGCCTTCTATGCTTGCTTTGACCATCAAAGTATGGAGAAACCATCACCAACGATGATCTGAGAGCTTCAGGCTCTGAGGCTGACATGCAAACGTTCTCAGGAAGGTGAACTCACATAAAGTGATAGTCCAGACGGTGTACCACTTATGACTGTAAAGTGAGGACAGCACAGCTCCAATGCCATTTTCAAGTTTGCTGACGACATCACTGTCATAGGTCAAACCAAAGGTGGTGATGAATCTGCATACAGGAGGGAGACTGAAAATCCTCCTGAGTGGTGCCACAACAACAACCTCTTACTCGATGTCAGCAAGATGAAGAAGCTGATTATTGGCTTCAGGAGGAGAAAACCAGAGGTCCATGAGCCAGTTGTCATTGGAGTGATGGAGAGGGGTGAGTATCTTTAAATCAGAATCAGATTTACAACGTTTGTAATATCACAGACATACATGAAATACATAATAAATAAATATAGAAATAAAGACTGAATTACATTAAGTGTATATGTCTCCATTAAATAGTTAAGTTAAAATAAGTAGTGCTAAAAAAACAGAAATAAAGAAGTAGTGAGGTAGTGTTCAAGGATTCAATGTCCATTTAGAAATCGGATGGCAGAGGAAAAGAAGCTGCTCCTGAATCACTGTACCTCCTTCCCAACAGTAACAGTGTGAAGAGCAAATGTCCTGGGTAGTGGGATCCTTAAGAATGGACACCTCCTTCCTGAGGCCATAGTCCTTGAAAATGTCTTTGATATTTTGGAGGCTGGTACCCTCGATAGAGATGACTGGTTTTACGAATTTCTGCAACTTACTTGATCTTGTGCATTTGCAAGCCCCCCCCCCTCCACCGCCCTCATACCAGATGGTGACACAGCCACCCAGAATGCTCTGCATGGTACATTTGTAGAAGTTTTTGAGTGTTTTAGCTGACAAACCAAATCTCCTCAAACTCCAAATGAAATATAAAGACCAACCTTCTTTATAGCTGCATCAATATGTTATGTCCAGGTTAGAACCTCAGAGACACTAATACCCAGGAACTTGAAATTGCTCACTCTCCCCACCTCTATGAGGATTGGTTTGTGATTCCTCGGCTCACCCTTCCTGAAGTCCACTATCAGCTCTTTGGTCTTACTGACATTGAGGGTAAGAGATGTGGCTGCAACAATACTCAACTAACTGGTATAACAAGAGGAAATCTGCAGATGCCGGAAACTAACTGGTATATCTTGTTCTGCGCACCCTTTCATCACAATAGTTCTATCATCAGCAAATTCCTATTTGGCGCTTGAGCTAACTATAATTCATGGGTGTAGAGAGAGTGAGCTAAGCACACCTTTCTGTGGAGCGCCAGTGCTAATTGTCAGCGAGGTGAAGATGTTACTTCCAATCCACCCAGACTGTAGTCTTCCAGTTAGGAAGTCGAGAATCCAGTTGCAGAGGGAGATACTGAGGTCCAGGTTCTGTACTTTTTCGATCAGGACTGTAGGAATGATGGTGTTAAATGCTGAGTTATAGTCAATGAACAGCATCCTGGCATATTAGAAACATAGAAAACCTACAGCACAATACAGGCCCTTTGGCTCACAAAGCTGTGCCGAACGTCTCCTTACCTTAGAAATTACTAGGCTTACCTATAAGCTCCATGTACCTATCTAGGAGTCTCTTAAAAGACCCTACTGTATCCGCCTCCACCACCGTTGCCGGCAGCCCATTCTGCACACTCACCACCCTCTGTCAGTATTGTTGGTATTTGCATTGTCCAGGTGATCTAAGGCTGTGTGGATTGCCATTGAGATGGCAGGGAAGCAGTATCTCTCATAAGAGATCCCCACCACATCTGGGTGCTGTCATCTTGGAGCCTCAGGACACACACCACCAAGTTCAGGAACAGTTATTACCCCTCAACCATCAGCCTCTTAAACCAGAGTGGAAAACTTCATTCAACTTTACTTGTCCCATCACTGAAATGTTCCCACCAACATATGAATTCAATTTCAAGGACTCTTCATCTCATGTTCTCTCAATACTTATTGTTTATTTATTAATTATTATTATTTCTTTCTTTTTGTATTTGCACAGTTTGTTGTCTTTTTCACGGGGGGGGGGGGATCGTTTTTCTTGATTCTATGATGGTTATTATTCTATTATGGATTTATTTAGTATGTCCACAGGAAACGTTTCTCTTCCTGAAGGAGGCCCAGGGTGTTTAACAAGGACAGATGAAAGGGAAGCAGAGGAATGGGTTAAATCTGTTCCCTGAGCTGTGCTGGAAGGGGAGGCAGATACAGCAGGCTCACACTGAGTTCAGTTGGTTGTGGGATCATTGGAACCGCCCACCCACACTGCCTCCTGCCCATTGGACCACCTTGGTACACATTACACCAAAGGTCAACCACAGAGTTTAAGTCATCCCTAATAATATCAATCAAGTCCTGGCAGGGTATCAGATGCTCACTACTTTCAAACCCAATGAAACCTGACCCTATCTCAATCCAACTACCATTCATCAAGTGGGGAGACCATATCCTAACCAATTACCATTCCTGCGTGACTGCTAGTTTGCTAATTTTTGGAGTGCTAACTGGACCCTTGTTGATCCAAATAATGCTTTAGTTAAAACTGCTAGTGACAAATTGTACCTGATTGACTGGTTTAAATCCCTTCATACTCTGATTTACACTTCTAAAATGTATTCATTCCTTTTCCTTCTGTGTTGCTTGTGCTCAGAAATGATGCACTTGAGGTAAGTGGGCCAATACTTGGCCTGAAAGTTGCACTGTCAATACATGTTTGTTTTGTGGATGCTTTCTGCTTACTGCAACATGGCTGCCTTGGTCAAAATGGCTTCCACGTGCAAAGTGAATACACCAGCAAATATGTTGCAACGTATGTTGTTCATTTCAAAAGCCTCTGTTGTTCGTGACCATTTTAGAGGAAGTGAAACTGCTACTGTACAAGGAATAGTGTTGTAAAACCTTCCAAGGCATTTAGCAGGGTGTAACATAAACAACATTTTGTTGTTAGTCTGATTTGAGTCTGTTCAATTTATTTGAGTCAAATTTGAGTCTGAGGGGAGAACTCTTCAGAGAATCTGCTTCAGCTCAGGTACGTGGGGTTCAATGGTCTCCTTCGTCCTGTGAAAGAGGTTGCATGAAATTCGCAGACAGTCTTTTGGATGATACCAAGTGGGATGTGCCTGAAAGTGCAGCAGCAGGTGTGACAGAGACTGTTCTGCGACTTCACAAAAAGCTGTTTACTGCAAATTATCAGTTGGGAGCTACCTTCTCTGTATAACTCAGCTACAACCAACAAAGAAAGCTACGATATGGTCAAAGGGTATTCCACAGTAAGTACGCCAATTCCAGCGTGAAGCTGTAAATCGCCTTTTCTTCCCATGGTGTTGAAATGCAAGGTTCCGCTGTTTAAAACAACAGTGACCTCTCTTGTCCAGGGCAGACTTGTTAACCCTGGAGTTACAGAGCAGTGCTCTTGCTTTGTTCTGGGATATGATCTCCATTACCTCACCTGGGCAATTCGTACTTAACGTACGAGTCATTCAGACTGTGAGGTGGGGGAGCAAGGGGCCTCATGTACAGCCCTCAGAACAGACATTCATGACTTTTGAGGGAAGAGATTTGCAGTAGTAAGTCTGATTAATGTTGCATAAAATCACAGAGAGAGAGTGATCTTGCCGTCCAGCAACACACAAACCATTGGATAAACTCAATGCGTCTGGTTGCATCTGTGAAGGAAAATTCTCCACCCTACTTCCACTTCACCTTCTACAATCTCTGTCCATTTACTACACCCTCCAGTCACTGGTGTACTGCCACTCAATAGGGTGTGGGTGTGTGTCACTGCTATAATAAATAAAACCTCTCCTATACACAGCAGTCTTCTGCAGCCCAAATATCTAAAGTGGTCATGTTGGATGCAGTGTATGCATAGAAAATGTCCCCACCCCCAACAGGGCCTATGCACTTTATTGAATTATACTGTGGGGTCTTTTACAGCCACCCGAAGTATCCTTAGCCCCATGTCACTGCTGAAGAACAGCATCTTTGACAGTGCAACACTGCACTATAATGTCACACTCGACTGTGTGCTCAAAGGTTCAAAAAGGTTCAAAGGTTCAATTTATTATCGAAATATCCAACACTGAAATTCTTCTCCAGATAGACATGAAACAGAGAAAGAGAAGAACGGCAGCACAATAACCAACCCCCAAATCCCCCCCTCCCCAACAAAGGAACGAACAAAAACGGAACAGAAGCCCCCCCCCCCCCCCCCATTCACCACTCCTGCACCCAAAAGAAATGAGAAAGATCGGGTGAAAAACACAGAATATAAAATTCTATAAGACTGAAAAAATGTCCATAGTCCAAGTCCATATTCATATCTATATCCAAAACACAGAAAACCTGAGTAACAAGTCAGAGACAAATGAGATTATGCAGTGCAGATGCTGGAAATCTTCAGCAATTACTCAGAATGTTGGAGGAACTCAGCACAGTAGGCAACATCTATGAAGGGAAATGAACAGTTGACTTGGTCTGAAATGTCAACAACTCTTTCCTCTTCACAGATGCTGCCTGACCTGCTGAGCTCTTCCAGCATTTTGTGTGTGTGCTCAAGCCTCTAATTTGGGACTTGGATCTTCGACAATCTGCTAAAAACCTACTGAGCCACAGCAGCTCTGCTCTGACTTTCATGGTCATCCTGGAGACTCATAGCGATATCTACACACCCACGGTGGCATCACCCTGGAAACCAATGTCCCCACATTCCATTCTGCTCTCTGTTACTCTTGGTTCCAGGGTCACGGTGGGAGACCGTGAACTCAATGTATGTTGTGCACCTTGCGAAAGATTGCAACTGTGAATGATGATTATTGGTCCATAGAGTAAGACTTCATTGGCAATAAAGTGTTTTGGGACATCCTGAAATGATGGAAGGTGCTGTATAAGTAAATCCTTCTCTCTTTCAGTTGTTGGGTTACAAGAGGAATACGGTGCAGCAAGGCAGAGGTACATGACTTACATTCAGAAGGCTGAGCAGTGAAGCGAGGATACTGGAACTAAACGGCTGGGCAGCAGGTCTGTACAATTTATACCTTCTTCAGCAGATTTGATGCCTCAGGCTTGAGGACTGATCTCTTCAATGCTGGGATTATCAGAGAGTGATTTGATCCTGCAAGTGCATTATTTTTGTTTCTGAGGGTCAACATGTGTGTGTGATCTGTTTTGTAAATGTGTGTATAATGTTATTTGCATGTGTATGTGGTGTATTTATACCTGTATATTGATCTATCTGTGTTCATATTGTTAGCTCTGTGTGTGTGTGTGTGTGTGTGTGTGTGTGTGTGTGTGTGTGTGTGAGTGTGTGTGTGTGTGTGTATACGTAGCTCTTTGGGGACATATTGTTATTTGGCTCTCTGTGTGTGTATGTGTGCGTGAGTGTGTGTATCACACGTGCATGTGATGTTTTTAAGGAAACCGGAAAGAAGACAGCTGAATAAAGCAGAGCCAAATGAATTGAAAATGGTGCCAATGCTTGCTGGAGCCAGCTCTGTGCAGCCTAGGATACAATTCAAGTCAATGATATGGATAAGTTGCCATAATCTACATGAAACATTTGGTCGTCATAAACAGAAGCATCAATAAGATGTTTCACCACCAGCCAGGTGCTGCCTCCTTCCCAGCTTGGCCCTGGATTGACTTGAACCCTATGGGTCACCAACAAGCCCTGGGACCTAGCAAGGGCACACGTGAAGGGTTAATCTGCCTCCTTTTTACCTACCACTGAGTGCAGACTAGGGCACCTGCTGGATGTTTATTTTTTTACCTACAGTTTTTTGCAGAAGATTTACTATTCTGGGAGCCCTGTCATAGAAGGATGATTTTTTTTATGATCTAGAAGGAGGCCACTCAGTCCATCAGATCTATGCCAGCTCAGAGAACAATACTTTTACCCCACTAATTTTTCCCTGTAGCCTATTGTTGCAACATCCCTATCAGTTCTGCTGCTTTACAAGATTCCATCACTTACCCATACTGGTTGTTACTTACAGTGGCCAATTAACTTACCAACCTACACATTTTGTTGGGATGTGGGAAGAAGCCAAGCACTGAGGTGAAATGCATGCATTCAGAAGGAGAGCATGCAAACTCCACACAGATAGGACCTGAGGTCAGGATCAAAGCTAATTTGATGGATTTGTGAGGCAGCAGCTCCACCAGCTACATTACTCTGCCTGCCCTCCCTTCTGTTTCTTTTGTCAAGAATACTGCAAACCTTTTACCAAGTGCAGCAGTTCAGGGACAAGGCAGCTGTAGGATTCCTCTGCCTCTGCCAGGAGCTTACTCTCAGAATCAGGACAAGGTACTGAATCTTGTCCAACTTTGCAGAGCTCTTGTGCTAAGCTGAGGTTCCTGCTTCTGCTCGATCACGGTTGACCATCTCGGTGCAGACCAAGAATTGAATTCAAAGCATATTTACCTCAGAATTGCCATATTGGTGCCTGTAATGCTTAAAGAGTCTCTGTATCACTCATGGAATATTATATCAGGTAAATAGACCCCTTAGTCCAACTGTGCTAGCTTCTTGAAACAGCTTCCCAAATAGCTCGCTCATCAAAAGATGGAGGAACTCAGCAGATCAGGCAGCATCTTCATCTGGACTCTTCCAGTTACAGCAGTCCTGGTGAAGGCTCTCAGTCCTTCTCCAGCTCTTTGTGTGTTGCTCCACATTCCAGCATCTGCACTGTCTTTTGTCTCCTCTGTGTTCCCATCTAGCTCCCCCATTTTTCCCAGATAACCCTGAGGATTTTTCAAATATATATACAGCAAGTACCTCATGGTGTAGCAAAGCACTTTCTACCAATTAGATGCTTTGAATTGTGAAATGGAAACACAGAGCCAATGTGATGTCACAATCCAGAATTTAGCAAAAGTAAATCTAATAGAACTTATCTAAATCGAGTCAGGTAAAGAGAACAAATCTCAGTGTTGAAGGCAGCATGAAGTTGACGGGGTGAGCAGTGTCACTTTCTGCTACATTCTCCTCTGATTCATTGGAACAGAGTCATAGGGAGATTCAGCACAGAAACAGGGTTATCAAAGTCAAGGTCAAATCTAATCTGACATACATCCAGTAAGCACGTAAGCAATGAAAATGTAATTGCTGCAGCATCACAGGCACGTACATTCAGTAGGCATTTTATTAGGTACACCAGCTTGTTAATACAAATGTCTAATTGGCCAATCATGTGACAGCAACTCAATGCATAAAAACATTGGTCAAGAGGTTCAGTTGTTGTTCAGACTTTGACTCCTCAATAGCCGAAGCCTGGACTGACACCTTGCCCTACTGTCCTGTTGATTATTTATTGTAATGTCTGCACTGTTTTTGTGCACTTTATGCGGTCCAGTATAGGTCTGTGGTCTAGTGTAGCTTTCTCTGTGTTTTTTTTTACGTAGTTCAGTCTAGTTTTTGTACTATGTCATGTGACACCATGGTCCTGAAAAATGTTGTCTCATTTTTACTATGCACTGTACCAGCAGTTATGGTTGAAATGACAATAAAAGTTGACTTGACTTGACTTGAACATCAGAATGGGGAAGGAATTTAAGAGACTGACCGTGGAGTGATTGCAGGTGCCAGATGGGGTGCTTGGAAACTGCTGATCTCCTATGATTTTCATGTACACCAGTCTCTAGAGTTTACAGAAAATGGTGCAAAAAACAAAAAAAAAACAGACATCCAGTGAGTGTCAGTTCTATGGGAAAAAATGTCTTGTTAACGAGAGAGGTCTAAGGAAAATGGGCAGACTGGTCAAGCTGACAGGAAGGCAACAATAACTCAAATAACTACACATTTTCCAGCAGTGGTGTGCAGCTGACCATCTCCGAATGCACAACACCAAGAAACTGCAAGGGTAAAAAGACCCTGATGGGAGTTATATACAGACCCCCAAACAGTAATAAGGATGTGGTCTACGAATTACAATGAGATATAGAAAATGCTTGCCAACAGGGCAATGTTGCAAAAGTCATGAGGGATTTCAATTCACAGATAGATTGGGAAAATGTATATGGAATATGCAGGTAGATTGGTGCTGGATTCCAAGAGGGGGCATTTCTAGAATGTCTATGACATGGCTTTTTAGACCAGCTTGTAGTTGAGCCAACTAGGAGATCAGCTCTTCTGGATTGGGTGCTGTGCAATGACTTGGAGTTGATTAGAGAGCTGAAGGTAAAAGAATCCTTAAAGGAAAGTGATCATAATATGATCAAATTCACCCTGAGGTTTGAGAAGAAGCTAACGTCAGATGTATCAGTACTACAGTGGAGTAAAGGGAATTACAGAGGCATGTGAGAGGAGCTGGCCAGAATTGATAAGAAAAGAACACTGGCAGGGGTGACAGCAGAGAGGCAGTGGCTGGTATTACCTGTAGCAATTTGAAGGGCACAGGATGTATACATCCCAAAAGGGAAGAAATATTCGAAAGACAAGGTTTCACAAAGTTGCTAACAAGACCCATTGAAACCAACGTAAGAGCCAATAGGAGGGCATATAAGAGAAAAAGTTAATGGGAAGTTAGAGGATTGAGAAGTTTTAAATACCAACAGTGGACAACTAAGGTCATTACGTAGGTAAAGATGGAATACAAAAGTAAGCTAGCCAATAACATTAAAGAGAATACCAAAAGTTTCTTCAGATACATAAAATGTGAAAGAGAGGTGAGAGTGGATATCGGACCACTGGAAAACAATGCTGAAGAGGTTGTAATGGGGAGGTGGGAAATAAGGAAATGACAGATGAACTGAATAGGTATTTTGCATCAGTGGAAGACATTAGCAGTATGGTGGAAGTTTCAGGTGTCAATTGTGTGAAGTTATCATTACTAGGGAGAAGGTTCTTGGGAAACTGGAAGGTCTGAAGATAGATAAGTCAACTGGACCAGATGGTGTATACCCAGGATTCTGAAAGAGGTGGCTGAAGAAATTGTGGAGGCATTAGTAATGATTTTTCAAGAATCACAAAATTCCGTAATGGTTCTTGAAGATTGGAAAATCACAAATGTCACTCCACTCTTCACAAAGGGAGAAAGTCAGAAGAAAGCAAATTATAGGCCAGTTAGTCAACCTCAGTGGTTGGGAAGATGTTGGAGTCAATTGTTAAAGATGTGGTGTCAGGTACTTGGAGGCACATGATAAAATAGGCTGTAGTCAGCGTGGTTTCCTCAAGAGAAAATCTTGCCTGACAAATCTGTTGGAATTCTTTGAAGAAATAACAAGCAGGATAGACAAGGGAGAATCAGTTGATGTTGTGTAATTGGATTTTCAGAAGGCCTTTGACAAGGTATCACACATGAGGCTGCTTAACAAGCTATGAGCCCATGGTACTACAGGAAATATTCTATCATGGATAAAGCAGTGGCTGATTGGCAGCAGGCAGAGTGAGAAACAAAGAGAGGCTTTTCTGGCTGGCTGATGGTGACTTGTGGTGTTCCACAGGGGTCTGCTTTGGAACCAATTCTTTTTATGTTATATGTGATTTGGATAATGAAATTGATGGCTTTGTTGCAAAGTTTGCAGACAATATAAAGATAGGTGGAGGGGCAGGTAGTTTTGAGGATCTACAGAGGTGACAGAAGGACTTACACAGATTCGGAGAATGGGCAAAGAAATGGCAGATGGAATACAATGTCAGGAAGTGCCTGGTCATGCACTTTGGTAGAAGAAATGAATGGGTTGACTATTCTCTAACTGGAGAGCGAATATGAAAAACTGAGGCACAGAGGGACTCATTCAGAATTCCCTAAATGTTCACTGGGTCTGCGGTGCAGAAGGCAAATGCAATGTTGGCATTCATTTCAAAAGGACTAGAATATAAAAGCAAAGATGTAATGTTGAGACTTTACAAAGCACTGGTGAGGCCTCACTTGGAGTATTGTTAGCAGTTTTGGGCCCCTTATCTTAGAAAGGATGTGCTGAAACTGGAGAAGGTTCAAAGATGGTTTAGGAAAATGATTCCAGGATTGAAGGCTTATCATATGAAGAGCACTTGATAGCTTTGGAATTCAGAAGAATGAGGGGTGACCTCATTGAAACCATTGAATGGTGAAAAGCCTTGATGGTGTGGATGTGGAGAGGATGTTTCCTAAGGTGGGAGAGTCTAAGACCAGAGGACACAGCCTCAGAATAGAGAGGCATCCTTTTAGAATGGAGATTAGGAGGAATTTCATTCATCAGAGAGTGGTGAATCTGTGGAATTCTTTGCCATAGGCAGGTGTGGAGGCAAAATCTTTACGTAGGTTTAAGGCAGAGGTTGATTGATTTTTGATTGATCAGGGCATGAAGGAATAAAGGAGAATGGGGCTGAGAGGATAATTGCATCAGCCATGATAAAATGGCAGAGCAGACTGGATGGGCCAAATGGCCTTTTTTATGTCATGGACAAATACCATTAAGCTAGGAGTGCATGGACCCCAGACGTAGCCCTGACCTACCCCATTTCTTTGCTTATACTTTGAGGTTCGTAACAAGAAGGAATTAGGATGGTTTGAGAAACTTTGCAATTGTGAGCCTGAACTTCAAACCTGCTAAGTCACAGAGAGGAGATTCAGAGGAAACTGAATCAAAACCGTGACACTGCTGATAAAGTCTAAGAAGCAACAAAAGTAGAGAGGTGAGGATGAAGATGTAACACTCTTCACTTGTTTCAAAGCCAGGAGTGCAGTTTGCTAAGCAATGCATGATGCTTAAAAGATTTCCTATACTGACAGGATCATATTATACACATGTCAGTAAACTTGATGCCATAAATACCTTCACACTCTTTTTTTTATTAGTTTTTTAATACATTTTCTACGTAACTACAGATTAAAAAAAACCCACACTCTTGTCTGGGGTTTTGACCCAGGTTTGTCTACTGGGCTTCCTGTCGTGAATTCAGGGCACCAGAAAGATGAGTTGATGCAAATGTCCTTAACAACCAATTTATTGTCATAAATGGGAACTTGATTTTGGATGAAGAAGGTTAGGTAATTGATGGTGTTTCGGAGTATCAGTGGTCAGAATCCTTTAGGGTGGGAATTTGAAGATGTTGCTCTGTTGGGGTAGAACGTGCCTGAACTGATTGAATTTTCAGCAGAAGTGACTATAGCCACAGAGAAAAGAATTTTAGTTACATTGACTTCTGGGAGGCACTACAGAAAGTCAGTCAGGAGACTTGAAGATGCAATTTGGAAGTATTTTGACATTGTTCAGAAATTATTGGTACTGCAGGAGATGGAGGGCCAGATTGTGACAACAAGCTCACCCCGTCGAGCTGCCCACAAATGGTCCCTATACAAACTCATTTCACTGGGATGGATCCAGTCTCATTGTTTGCATTACCCCAAAGTCCTAATATCCCAAAACATTCCCACCTTGTGGGAATTCTAAAGTATTCTGAGTACATACCTGTCACTCTAGATCTCTGTTCTCTAATATAATGCATAATATAATGTTTTAATATAATACAGAACAGAGATCTAGAGGTCAAGGTACATACACTCAGTGGCCACATTATTAAGCACACCTGTACACCTGCTCATTATTGCAAGTATCTAATCAGCTAATCATGAGCAGCAATTAAATGCATTAGATGAAGGCATGATCATGACATTCAGTTGTTGGTGAGACCAAATGTCAGAATGGAGAAGAAATGTCATCCAGGTGACTTTGTCCATGGAATGATTGTTGGTGCCAATCAGGGTGTTGTGAGTATTTCATATCTCCTGGGATTTTCACGCAGAGTTTACAGAGAGTGATGCAAAAATTTTTTAAAAAGTGAGCAGCAGTTCTGTTGGTGGAGTCTCCTTGTTAACGATAGAGGCGAGAGGAGAATGGTTCAAACTGACAGGAAGGTGACAGTACTTGCTGCAACAGTGGTGTGCAGAAGAGCATCTCGGATTGCACAACACGTTGAACATTAAAATGGATGGGCTACTGCAGCAGAAGACAACAAGCATTCACTCAGTGGTCCCCTTCTTAGATAGGTACAGGAGACATGGCCATTGAGACTGTCCTCAGAAAAAGGCAACACTGAAAGGGTTGATAGTTTAAAGGATGTTTGTCATGCTTGTCTTTATCACTTTGAAAACTGAGTACAGTAAATGGGACATCATGTTACAACTGTACAAGTCTTTGATAAAAACCTCACTTGCTGTATTGTGCACAGTTCTGACTGCCCAGCTATAGGAGGGACATCATGAAGCTGGACAGATGTGGTAAAGATTCCCAGGGATGCTACTGAGATTGGAGGGCTTGAGATATGAGGGGAGGTTGGATAGGCTGGGACAGTTTTCCCAGAAATAAAGGAGGCTGAGGGGTAAATCTTAGCGGTTTATAAAATTATGAGAGACATTGATGAGGTGAATAGTCACATTTGTTTTCCTGGTGTAGAGGACACATTGGCTGTAACACAAGCGTGTCACACTGCTTTCACTGCTGTGTGACCTTTGAACACTCCAAGCTGTCATAGTTAAGGTGGTGGGTATACAGAACGAGCTGCCAGAAGAAGTTGTAGAGGTGCGTACAAATACAATGTTTAACTGACATTTATACAGGTATATGGAGAATAAAGGTTGAGAGCATGGGTTCCGTGACCCCTTAGTTAATGGTAAAGCTCCATGGCATAAGAAAGTTTGGGAATCCCAGGTTTAGAGGGACAAATGCAGGGAAATGTCATGAGCTTGGAGAGATACCTTGATTTGCATAAATGTTGGCCTTGCCCACAATACCCAAACCCTGAAAACTGCACCTGAGCCCAGGCAGCAGACAGACCCTGGGGAAAAGATGTGTACTTTCAGTTAAAGTTCAGATGGCATTGTGGCCTCCAGAGCTATAGTTCAATCCTGATCTCCTGGGCTGCCTGTGTGGAGTTCGCATGTTCTGCCTAGGTGATTTACAGTGGCCAATCAACCTACTAACACAAATGCTTTGGGGATGGGGGTGGAAGCCAGAGTACCCGGAGGAGGCGCATGGGGCCACAAGGCGAATATGTGGACTCCACGCAGACAGAGCCTGAGGTCAGAATTAACATCAGCTCACTGACACAGTGAGCCATTGGCTTTGCCAGTTGTGCTCCCAAGCCTCCCAGGATCAGGGTCTGTATTGGTGAGTAAAAGACTTACCAGCCAGGAAGGCGGAGGGGGGGGCGGGTTGATTTATGCAAGAAATGAAAGTGAGAGGAGGTGTAGGAAGGAAGATCTAACAGAATAGGGATATGAGTTCTGGGGTTAGGGAGACGGGTGATGTCAGTGAAGTGATAGAATGAATGATTGGGGGGTGGGGGTGATGAGGGTGAGGAGCGAGTGGGAGTGAGAAGACATAATGTGGTAGGTGGGCTTTGAGTGGGGGTGTGTGGAAGCTGAGTGGTGGGAGAGGGAGGTTGAGAGGAATGGGAGAGTAATTGGAGGGATGAAGGGGAGGAAGAGGAATGGATGTGAGGTGGAATGATGGAGATGACTGGGCTTTGGAAGGGAGTCCAGATGAAGAGGTGAAGAATCACTTGATCCTGTGCACACAAATACCAGAATATTGCATGAGTGTGTACTGGACTGTGAGCAGAGGGGCCACTAATATCCCTGTGCCCCCCCCCACCGACACAAAACTAGTTTTGAAGCCCCACCATTGAACAATTGAGCAGGGTGAAACACTGGGAGTGGGGATGGCATGGGACTCAGAGGATGGGGGAGGGAAGGCGGATTGGCTGAGGTTCACAGTGGGCCATCCGTCAACACTGAGCTGTCACTGCGACTCGGAACTGAAAGTTCACTGAAGGATTCGGGTGGGAAATGTTCAGATCAGAAGGAAATATCATCTTCTCTGCTTAACTATGACAACTTGGAGTGTTCAAAGGTCACACAGTGCTGAAAGCAGTGTGACACGCTTGTGTTACGGCCAATTAAGTACACTGTAAATATTTAAAGGCAACATCACTGAACTGTTTCTGGTTTCCTGCTCCTTTCATGTCGGATTTCTCAGTGACGGACTGCTATCGAGGGCTAGTCCTTGTTTAATTCTGCACCTTCCAAGAGAGTTTTCTTCCCTCAGTCCACTCCACCCTCCCACTGAATGTGAGCCTCAGTGAACTGGTAAAGGAGTCTTCTGAGAGAGAGGGTTGCCTGGCATTGTTGAAGCTGCACTCCTCTTTAGATGATAGGATTATAAGAGATAGGAGCAGAAATAGGCTATTTGTCCCATTGAGTCTGCTCTGCCACTCAGTCATAGCTGTTTCTTTTCAACTTATGTCTCCCACTTTCTCCCTTTAACCCTTAACCCCCTTATCAATTAAGAATATGTCAATCTCTACCCAATATGTCCGATGACTTGGTCTCCAAGACCTTCTGAGGCAATGAACTTTACAGGAGAGCAAGCTCAATCTCCTTTTAACTATGACCCTTCATTCTTGGCAACATCCTGGTGAATATCCTCTGCAACCTCACCAGTACAACCAATCCTTCCAATAATATAGTGACAAAAACTACACACAGCATTCCATCTGTGTGTCAATGAATGTGTTATGAAGTGTACCATGCCCTCTCTATTCAGATACTCTATGCAGGGGGCATAGAGCAAGAAGTTACCCTGTGATGTCCTCTCCTACCTCTTTCAGAGAAGATGGAACAATGGAAATGTTGGAACATTCCGTTCCAACACTTCCCAAAGTGACGTACACTTCAAAGCACAGGGTTGCCATTTTGCAGAAGGCAACCAGCATGCGCAAAAAGATGCTGCTGTTGCAAGGAAATGGCCATTTGGTTAGGGACTTATTGTTGGTTAGCAGTACTCCAACCTTCTTCAGACATTGAAGGTTCTACAGAAGACTTAGAGAGATAGAAAGAATGATAGAGCTGGGGAGAAAAAGAGGGGAAGAGAGAGAGATGGAGCAAGACAGAGATAGTGAGAGAAATAGCACAGTGGTGAGTCATAAATTGTGGTGTTACACTGTTGTCCATGTGCTCAGAGCAAATACAAAGCTGGGCCAACTGGGCATTATCATCCCCCATGACCCAAAGAGAGGTGTGGTTGCAATCATGGTTAGAAAGGAGGTGCACAATGACAACACTTTGCACAGCAAGATCTCACAGACACAATGTGACTCTCTGGTTGAGAGGTAAATATAAGGTAGAACATCAGGCAAAACTCTCTTACTGTTCCTTCCTGTGACATTACAGAATCATTCACTTGCACACAGGACCTCATATGGAGGTGAAGGCCGGCAACAGTGAAGTACTCCATTTGCAGTGCACTGGAGAGTCAGCTGTGATTCATTCATCTGTCCTTGTAATGGGACTTGAATCAACACCCTTTGATTCAGAGGCTCAATGACAGCACTGCGTGGCAATGATGCCACACCTCAGACAGATTGACAACAATTTCTTATAATGAATTCACCTTGTTGCTGCCCTTGAGTGTTGAGTTGAATGGCTGACTTGACCGAACAAAGTCAATGGGATTCTTCAGTCAGGTGAAAAAACTGAGTCTCCCATCATACTCAGCAGCAGCAGCCGGTCACGCACAACCACCCCTTCCAAACACAATTCCCAATCCTAACATGAACCCCACCTCATCAACTATGAAGCTGTAACAGATATTACTGATCTACTGAGGGGGACAGAGAGAGCAAGGAAGGGGAAGGTGAGGAGAAAGAAAGGGAAAGTGATGGGGAGAGAGAGGCAGAGAGTGGACAAAAGAGAGAGAAGGAGAGAGAGAAAGAGATGAGCTGTATAGACAGATGGAAAGAGATAGAGATAGTGATAATCAGGATAGAGAGAGTGAGGAAGAGAGAGGAAGATCAAAAGAGAATGAGAGATTAGATATAGAAAGTGATAGAGAAAGAGGACAAGAAAAGATGAGAGAGAAAGAGAGAGAGAGAGGGAGAGTGAGGAAGAAAGAGAAAGAGGGGGAGAGATAAAGAAAGAAAGTCGAATGTTGATTTGACAGACTTGAGGTAAGAGCCGTGGGTACACACAAATGGAAAACAAACGTCAAGACAAGAAGATAGAGATGTTCTCAGAAAGTGTCGACATACCTCCTGTTGCTCCAGACTCAGCCATAGGCTGGGGCAGGTGACAAACCTACACTTAGACTGATGAGGATTTCAGAGCAGCCTTCACACTACAGAGATTGATTTTTAAAGGATTTGGAGTTACGTCATGTATTTCAAATCCCTTCCAGGGCATCCCTAATGTTTAACGAATAAAGCTGATCTGACAAATAAAGCTAGTCTTTAGCAGATGATTAAATACCTCTGAAGTTTTGCTACTGTTGTTATGGAAGAAACATGGCAGTGCTACTGTACACAGGAAGACCCATAGACAATAACCAGACAATTGCAAGATAATTCATGGTTGCAGTGTTGCAACCTGCATGCATAACTTAGATTTAAATATTGGGGATAAATATTTTCTATAACATTAGATATAATCCTCTGCTCTTCAAAATAATTAACACAGATCTTCTATGTCAGACAAGATCTCTGTAGAAAAGAAAGGAAGCATTGACAGCACCATAGCAGTCCATGGAGGGTCTGTCTGGATTACTGTGGAATTGGAGGAAACCACAGCCTGAATCAGAGCTGAGTGAAGGCTACCAACTGAGCCATGGTGGACAGGGCAGAATGAGCACGCTTATTAATATGTCACAGGTACAGGGAGGAATTTCAAAGCTGTAATTCAATCTGGGTCATCTGACGGGGCCATAAACTACAACCACAGAGCTGAAATGGTTTATGAATGTCAGCAGAGACTTCTCAGGATTGAATTACTGCTGCTATTTGTTATCGTGGACAGCTATTTGTTTTAGATTTCTTTCAAATTGTATCATTTAAACTAACGGACTCTCCAGGTGCCAGGCAGTCTCCTCGGTCGGAGTCTTGCCTTCCTTCCAAGACAACCTTCCCTCCACCACTCTGTTATAAAAGTCTGGTCAGGCTGTGTGTGAAGTATTACATTCAATTCTGTTTGCTGCAGCATAGGAAGGAAGTGGAGAATATAGAGAGGGTTAAGGAAACGAATAGCAGGACACTACCTGGATTCGAGATGTGTACTACAAGGAGAGGTTGGACAAACTTGGACTGCTTTCTCTGGAGTGGCACAGATAAAGAGGAGAGAAATTTATAACATTATAAGAAGTATAAAAAAGCAGCCAGTATCTTCCCCCAGAGTCAAAGCATTTAACACTAGAGGGAGGTGAGATGAGGAAAGTTCAAATGAGATGTGTGGACAAGTCTTTTATATGGAGAGTGGCAAGTGCTCTGTGTTAAGTTCTATGTACTCCTTGTACTCCTTGTGTCTCCAGTTCTCAAGGTAATGGCTCACTACAGGGATACACCTGTCCAGGGTCAATCTGTCTGTTATAAGAAGGATGCTCCACACTTGCCTCTTCCTCCCCTAGACTTCTGGGAACCTCTTCTTCACCCATAACCTGGGAAATGGTTGGAAGTGTTACTGTAGAGAGATGGAGTCCCTTCCATATCTTCCCACTCTTACACAGATCCATGGGAGAAGTTCTCTTACTAATTTTGATAACAACAGCTGACAAAATTATTAAAAAGATGACTTAAGAGCCAAAGTTTGCAGTCCTAGAATAAGGGGCGGAGATAATAGAATTGAGATAAGGAGAAGTTTTGTTATTAAAAGAGTGATGAATCTTTGGTTGGACATTGAGTTAGTTCAAATCACAGGGCAATTTTTGGATATTGGAGGAATCAAAGGACTGGAGATAGTGTATGAACATGGCATTGAGGTAGAAACTCAGCCATGATTATGGTGAATGGTGAAGGCTCAAATGACTTCCTCCTCCTTCTATTTTTAATCTTATTCCTATGAGCATCCATGAACTTGCAGAGCCTGACAAGTTGGGCGATTGTGATCTCATCTGAAATGATGGCACCAGGCAAATAAGAAACAATCCTCCTTCAGATCCTGGCTACTATACAGAAATCCACTGGCCAAATATAGTACTCAAAAGTTCAAAGGTCAAATTTAATGGCTGCGAAATGTATACAATATATACTTGATATATTCAATATATATAGAAGAAATACTTCTTCTTTGCAAACATTCACAAAAACAGAGAAGTGCCCCATAAAACGAACGACAGTTAAACATGAGAACAACAACAGCTCCCCCCTCCCATGCGTAAATGACAGCGAGCAACTACCCACCCCTGCCCCACCAGCAAAAAAACGTACATCGGTACCATCACTGAGCCCAAGCGTGTGCTAACCAATAGCCAAGACACAGACCAAAGTTACCCCAAAGGCTTTGTATTTCATCCGACATTTGACAAACCACGGGTTCTCTCTCTCCCTAATAAGGATGTCCCCCCGCCCATTTTCACAGCGAGCGGGAGACATAACAACAACCCAATGGCTTACGGTGTTAAAAGACTATTTCATCGCTTTTTTCGAACTCTGTCTCCAAAGATCGCAAAGACCTCGGGTCTTCAGGCCCACAGTGAAAGGTTTTCTGGCCTCGCCGATGACACACAAGTCTCCTGCTGCGACACCAACCCTTGATCTGCCCATGTCCAGAGCCCCGAGATCTTAGGCTTCCAAACATGGTCAAAACTCTCAGACCAAACCCTTGTAACATCGAATAACGGCCAGTTGTGGAAACCCGAGAAGGGGTCCCATTCCCACAAGAACCGAAGCCTACATGTATCTCCAAGTCAGGGTCTTCGAAAGAACCCTAAAAGGGAAAAATAAGGATATTAAAGATGGAAATAGAGCTGTTTCTGAAGATGCAAGCAAAGGAATCACTGCTAGGTGCCATCATTCCTCCTAAGCTTTGCCTCCAATATTACTCATTATTTCATTATCACTTGAGATACCTAACTGTTGAGTTTCCCAACTTAAAACATGCAGTATGGGACATAGAACATGGGACATTACAGCATAGTACAGGCCCTTTGGCCCATGATGTGCAGATATTTTAACCTACTCGAAGATCAATCTAACCTTTCTCTCCTACATAGCCCTCCATTTTTTCAACCCATCTAAGAGTTTTTTCTATGTCCCTCATGTATCTGCCTCTATCACCATCCCACCACTCCCTGTGTAAAAAACACCTTAGACATTCCTCCTCCCCATATAAAGTTATTCCTCCCCATATTAGCCATTTCCATCTGATAAAAAGTCTCTGGGTGTCCACTCAAGCTACATCTCTTATCCTCTTGTATATTCCATCAAATCACATCCCATCCTCCTTCACTTCAAACAGAAAAGCCTGAGCCCACTCAACCTGTCCTCATAGTACATGCTCTCTAATCCAGGGAGCATCTCTTCACCTCCTCTCTAAAGCTTTCACATCCTTCCTATAACTCTTCTGAGATAATCTCTTGGTACTGTATCAAGGATAACTTGCCCCCACCCTGGTTTTGTGTGTTCTGAGGTGGGAACAGCAGATCCTTCCACAGGGGGGCAGGAGGTTCCTGGTGAGATGGGCTGGTGAGTAGATTTAGGTAGTCCACTCCTTCTGCCACTTACTCAGGCCCTCTTTGTTCCCAGTACTTGGTCTTAAGGTTCTTAATACCATCCCAAATGTTCCTTCTCTACTTTGAGCAGTTGAAGGCCAGACTCTCCCGGGAATCAGTGGGTTGTTGCATTTCTTTCGGGAGGATTTCAGCACATTACTGAATGTGAACAGTGTGATCTGCTCAGCATAGCTGACTGAGTTTAATGATGGCCTCGATGCTACAAATGTTGGTCTGGGAGCGGATAATGACAAATGTTTCCTATACTTGCCTGGGCCCGAGAGTATATTGAAGCGGAAGGGTCTTTGTCCAAGAACAAAAAACGTCCCGAGGTTCAGATGATTTAAGTGCCGGGCCAGATTGAAAAGGTCGGGGTGTCAGGGCCAGACTGGAGTTCAGCTTGCTGCTCCACAAGGTTTACTGGTCTCTGAGCTGAAGTGAGGCTGTGGTCTGTAACTAACAGGCTGCTGAATTGGCTGCTCATTTCATGTTCTTGGACTCACTTTTGTGAACTTCAGTTCTGAATTCCATTTGCATAGTTCTATTGTTTGCACAATTTGTTTTCTTTTACTGCACATTGGGTGTTTGACGGTTTTCTTTTTAATGTGTCCTATTGGGTTTCTTATTTGTGTGGCTGCCTGTAAGGAGACGAATCTCCAGGCTGTACATACTTGGATAATAAATGTACTTTGAACTTTGCTCAGAAGTACTTCACTAGCTGTACAGCAACTGTGACACCTGAGATTGTGAACAGCACTGAGGAAGGATTTCTGAATACATTGGTATAGTTTCTCCATTGTAATGTTCTTCCTTTACAGAATTGGCAAAAGGAAATGAAAATTGTTAGCAGTATGACAGGCCAAGCATTCACTCTTTATGGAAATGAGAGGTGTACAATAGAAGACAGGAGCAGGAGCAAGCCACTCAGTCCCTCACACCTACCTCATCATCCAAAATGATCATGGTGGTTCTGACCCATGCCTCAAATCCTTCTCTGTTCCAGTGTGCTATCGTTTTCAATTCCCCGATATTTCAGTAATTTATCTGCCTCTTTTATAAGTACCATCAGTGATCCAGGCTCCACAATGTTCTGGGATTAAGAAGTCCAGAGATTCACCACCTTTCTTGAGAAGAAATCCCAATTAGGTCAGTTTTAAAGGGTGCTGGAGTGCAGACAATATCATCTTGAGGAGCAGAAATGTAGCTCTGACACCAGATTAATGGGGGGGGGAGGAGGGATGAGTGCTGAGCCAGAATTCAGAGCCCCAGCCTCCTGCTCAATGGACCAAGCTGCCCCTTTGGTTTGAGGCAATGAAACCATGGCCCAGGAGTTTCAAGGTTCCAGCATCAGTTTGTGGATGCCTCCCTCTCCTGTACAAGCCAGGGTGAACTTAGTATTGATGTTGGCTTATTATCATTAGATGTATGGAGATACAGTGAAAATTTTTTTGTGCCAATGCAGAATACAGAGGAAGTCCAGAGCAAGTGGACAAATAAAGCGCAAGAAGCACAATGAGATAGACTGGGTGATCAAGAGTTCATCTTTTAATATTTGAGAGGAACATACAAGAATCTGATAATGGTGGGATAGAAGCTGTACCATGCTCTTTTCCCAATTTTCCTGGATTCCCCTCAGATTTGGGTATAGCTTGTTTTCCCCGAAAGGGCACTAGATTGAAAGGAACCCTGCTTCTCCCCATTCTGCTCTCCTTTCGTCCCTCTTCCTTCCTTCTAATCCCTTCTTCATGAGCTTCCTCCTCTCCCAACCTTCTTAACTCAGTTTCCTACCTCTTGCTGTGCTCTCCAACCCCTCTCTCATCCACTCTCATTCACCTCCTCCCCTCCTGCCTCACTCTTCACCCATCCACCGTCCCACCCCTTCTATATGGCCTTTAGTTTCTTCTGTCACCTCCTTCAGCCTCCAGTTACCCTCGAATCTAACATTCTCCCAACTCTTTGTCTTGCAATCCCACCACCACCCCCCTAGCTCTGATACTGTGAACTATGCAATTGAGGCAAAAAGGGGAGAAGACAAATAAGACAGTATGACCTGGAATCCAGCATAGACTGCAAACTTCCCCAGGAAACCCAATGTTATTCAGCACCCACATTTTACCCTCCTGAACATGGACTTCCATTGACTCTTGAGGTCAGCCATCTTGGGGGACATATCCTGCTGGCCCTCACCATCCCCTGATGTCACTCCACCAGCTCAGATCCAATTTATTTTCCGGACGTGGGATGATGGAGCTGAAGAAGCCCAATCACTTCTCTCGGGGCGCCCAGCATCCAGCACACAGATGCAGAGGAGGAGGCAGAAGATAGAGTCAGGAAGCAGTCACTGGCCTTCCAGCCAGAGTTACACACCATGGAAAAAGACCTTTGGTCCACTGGATCCAGGCTGATCATTCACCACACATTTATGCTAGTCAGACACTCATCCAATTTTATTCTCCCTACATTTGTATTTTCTCTCTCCAAGATTCTACAGTTTGCCTGCAATCTAATCAAAGACTCCTCCCATCCCAGACTTTCTCTCTTCTCCCCCTCCCTTCCTTCCATTGGGCAGAAGATACAAAAATTTGAGAGCATGTACCAGCAGGCACAAGAAGAGCTTTTATCTTACTGTTATAGGACTCTAGAACAGACCCCTTTCATGATAAAGATAACTTCTGAACTTCATAATCTACCTTGTCATGGCCCTTGCACTTTATTGTCTCCCCATTGCTATAACACTACATAGAGTGATGGAGTCACCCATACCCTTGTTGTCCAAGATTCCCATTTGCCCTTATTTGCCCCATAGAGTCGTAGCAAAGAAGAGCACGGAAACTGGCCCTTCGGCCCATCTAGTCCATGCTGGACCATTTAAACTGCCTACTCCCATTGACCTGCACCAGGACCGTAGCCCTTACCTAGACGGATTGTTTAGGGCCCTGGGTGGTACTGAGGGAGGAGGTATAGGGGCAGGTGTAACACTTGTTCCGCTTGCATTTGTTATCCAGTGCTACACCTGCCCCTATACCTCCTCTCTCACTACCATCCAGTCCTAAACAGTCCTTCCAGATGAGGCAACACTTTATCTGTAAGTCTGTTGGAGTCATTTACTGTGTTTGGTGCTCCTGGTGTGGCCTCCCGTACCTATTTAATTCCACTTCCCATTCCCATTCCAATATGTCCATCCATGGTCTCCTCCACAGTCATGATGAGGCCACACTTAGGTTGGAGTAACAACACCTCATATTCTGTTTGGGTAGCCTCCATCCTGATGACATGTACATCAATTTCTCAAACTTCCAGTAATGCCCCACAACCACCCCTCCTCTCATTTCCCTCTCTCATCTCACTAACCAACTTCCCAACTCTTTACTTCATCCCTCCCCCTCCCAGTTTCACCTTTCACCTGGTTGTTCTCTCTCCCCTCCCCCACCTTTTAAATCTACTCCTCAGCTTTCCTTCTCTGGTCCTGCTAAGGGGTTTTGGCGTGAGATGCAACTGTACTTTTTTCCTAGATGCTGCCTGGCCTGCTGAGTTCCTCCAGTGTGTGCAACCCTTCCCTGCTTATTGCTCGTGTTGTGGCATTTGAGGAGCCTGAAGAGAGGCTGTTTGATGATCCAGCCTTTGGTGTAGGCAATGAGATTTACAGAGCATAGAAACGAGCTATTCGGCCTACTGATTCCATGCCAAATATCAACTACCTATTTACATTAATTCAGGGGTGATGGGATGTCCAGGGAGGAGTAGCACCTCCGGTGGGGGGGGGGGCTTGTCATGTCCATTCTGGGGCAGCTCACTCACCTTTGGTCCCCAGCAGACACTCAGCTCTCACTTGTGTCTCCAAAAGAGGAAAAGTTAAGATGGCACTAAACGACAACTCCTTTGCTTGCATCTTCAGAAACAGCACTATTTCTATCTTTAATATCTTTATTTTTCCCTTTCAGGAGTTCTTTTGAAGACCCTGACCTGGAGCTACACGCTGAGTTTGGTTCTTTGCAGGAATGGGACCCGTTTTCGGGGATTCAGGACTGGTTGACGTTCGGCATGCCAAGGGGTCGGCCTGAGAGGCGGCCTAGTGTTTGGAAGCCTAAGGTCTTAGGGCTCTGGAGATGAGTGGATCGAGGGTTGGTTTCATGGCAGGACACTCGTGTGTCATCAGGGAGGCCAGAAAACCTTTCACCGTAGGCCCGAAGACCTGAAATCTTTGCATTCTTCAGGCACAGAGCTGGTAAAAAGTGACAAAACGGAATTTTTTAACATCGTAAACAAGTGGGTTGTTGTTATGTCTCCCGCTCACTGTGAAAATAGGGGACACCTCCCTCTCCCTTATTAGGGAGAGAGAGAACCTGTGGTTTGTCGAATGCTGTATAAAATGTGATAGTCTTTGGGGTAACTGCAAGTCTGTGTCTTTGCTATTGCTTTGCTCTCGCTTGTGCTTGGTAACGGGTGCGCTTTTTGTTTTGTCGATGGGGAGAGGGGGATTGTTGCTCGCTGCCGCTTACGCACGGGGATGGAACCTGGGGGGGGTGGGGGAAGCCTTGGGGTTCTCACGTTTAACTGTTGTTCATTCTTTGGGGCACCTCTCTGTTTTCATGGATGTTTTGTGGAAAAAAAAGCATTTCAGGATGTACATTGCATACTTTTCTCTGACATTCAATTGAACCTTTGAAATAGCTGTTTATGTGTGAAGTCAGCCTTACCGTGGGATATACTGAGGTGTCAATAGGTGGGTAAACCAGCTGAGGGTAGCTGGTGGGTCTCATACCTCAGTCGGATAGAGACATGCCTCCCCAAGCATGCAAAGTCAGTGGATGAGATCAACAATGAGATCTAATGACTAGGAAGGTGGTTCCACAATGCTTCACGGAGAGTAAAGGACATGATGACGCACAGAAAAAGTTATGGCCATCCAATGCAACCGAGGAGGTTCCAGTTGTGACAACTACTTGGAGCATTGGACATGGATTTCCAAGACCAAGAGATTGGAAATGCCCAGTGAAATGGCTTTTCCACTTTAAACCCTCTACTGCACAGATCTCTCCTCATTGTCAGACAACCAATCATATTAATCCCATTTTATTTTTTCCACATTTCCAACAACTCCCCCCTTCCCCCCCCCCCACCCCCACTTCTCAGATTCTATTCATTACCTACACACCAGGGACAATTTACAACAGTCAGTTAACCTTCACCTGGGCATACGGGAGGAAACTGGAGCATCTGAAGGAAATCGACACAGTCACTGAAAGAACATGCAACCTCCACCGAGGTCAAGATCGAAGCTGGGAGGCAGTAGCTTTACTACAGGAGCCATTGTGCTTCCATGTATTGTATGAGAACTCTTGATGAGCCCGGGTTCCTAAGCATCTGACAGAGTGTGCAGTTTGATTACATTCATACATATCAACACAACTAACTCAGTGTGTACCTTCTACAAGGTGCAATGCATTTACCATCAGCCATCGGGCTCCTGAACCAGTGTGGATAACTTCACATTGAACTGATTCCACAACCTATAGTTTCACTTTCACAGACACTACAACTCACATTCTCACAGTTATTTACTTGTTTCTTTATTTATTTATTTGTGTATATGCAAGTCTTGTCTTCGATTGCACATGGGTGGTTTGACTGTTGTGTGCAGTTTTTTCTTTGATTTGGTTGTATTTCTTTGTTCTACTATGAATGCCTGCAAGTAAATGAATCTCGGGGCTGTATGTGGTGGCATACTGTGTATGTACTTCGATAATAAATTTACTTTGAACTTTGAAACTTTGATCTGTAGGTTTTTCTCCAAATCATGCACCATCCTGAACCTTTATATCATGAGGTGTATTGACAGGATGAATGTAGTCAGTCTTTTTCCCAGGGCTGTAGAACCAAGGACCAGACAGCATAGGTTTAAGATGAGAGGGAGAGATTTGAATCATTGCTCCTGCAACTATTTTTACACAGAGGTTAGTCTGTAAATGGAATAAACTGTCAGTGGGAGTATCTGAGGCAAGTACAATTACTGCTTTTAAAACAGTTGGACAAGTGCTGTACATGGATAGGAAGCTTTTGGAAAAATATACGGCAAACATGGCCAAATAGGACTAGTTTGGTTGGTATTTGGATAGTATTGACGAGTTGGGCCGAAGGTTCTTTTTCCATGCTGTGTGGCTCTATAATTGGAGATGCAATCCAGACTTTCACCATGGCTGGGCTTAAACCCAGTGACTCTCCACCTAATCGCACTCTGAAGTTTGTTCATTATTAGCTGAGTCATACAATGTAGAGGATCATGGTCTTTCTCTGACCGTGATTGTTTTTGGCTAATTTTTCTACAGAATTGGTTTACCATTGCCTTCTTCTGGGCAGTATCTTTACAAGAAGGGTGACCACAGCCAGTATCAATACTTTTCAGAAATTGTCTGCCTGGCGTCAGTGGTCGCATAACCAGGACATGTGATATGCAGCAGGTGCTCACATGACCATCCACCACCTGCTCCCATGGCTTCGTGTGACCCTGATTGGGGGTGGGCTAAGCAAATGCTACAACTTGCCCAAGGGTGATCTACAGGCTAGTGGAAGCCTTACACCTCCTTTGGTGGAAACATATCTCCACTCTGCCCCCCCCCCACCCGAATGCCGAAAACCTTCACTAAAAAGACTGCATTAGTTCAAGTACTTCAAAGGCTGCAGAAGTTCACCACCACTTTCTCAAGACACTTGGGGATGGGCAATAAATGCTGGCTTTGCCAATTATTCCCAGATCCTGAAAAGTGAATGACTTGAATGTTGCTCTGGAAAGGAAAAATGATGGATCAGGAGTAAATGTTCTCAACTGGATGACTTTACTGGCTGAGCTTGGAACAGTAGATTGGTAATGGGAGCTTAAAGGTTAATCAGTGTCAGGCCATTGTGGGCAATCATTTGGTAGACAGAGTTAAGAAGCAACACAAAAAGGGGAGCTACCAAATCAAGACTCATGGAGAAGAGTATACATAACAGGAGAGTCAAAAATGGAACGTGATAATTACTGAAGGATTTGCATTTTCTCCCTGTGTGTAGGTTTCAAAGTTCAGAGTACATATATGTCACCATATACAACTTTGAGATTAATTTTCTTGTGGGCATACTGAGCAAACCTATAGAATAGTGACTATAACGGGATCAATAAAAGATCAACCAGAGTGCAGATGACAACAAACTGCAAATGCAAATGTAAATAAATAGCGTTACATAACAAGAACATGAAATAACAAGATAGTGTCTTTAAAGTGAGATCATTGGTTGTGGGAACATCTCAATAACTCAGTGTAGTTCACTTTTGTTCAAGAACCTGATGGTTGTGGGATAGTGACTGGTCTTGAACCTCTGGTGCGAGTCCTGAGGCACTCATGCCTTTTACCTGATGGAAGCAGTGAGAAAAGAATATGGACTGGGTGGTGAGGATCTTTGACAATGAATGTTGCTTTTGTTTGGCAGCATTTCATGTAGATGTGTTCAATGGTTGAGAGGGCTTTTCCCATGATGTTCGGGGCCAAATCCACTACCTATAGTAGGATTTTCCATTCAAAGGCTCCCATGCTAGGCCATGATGCAGACTTTCCACCACACATCTATAGAAGTTTGCCAAGGTTTTTGATGTCATGCCAAATCTCCACGGATTCCTGAGGCAGCTGAAGCACTGTCAAGCTTTCTTTGCAAATATATTAATATGATGAGTCCAGGACAGGTTCTCTGAGATAGTATCAACCAGGATTTTAAAGTTACTGATCCTCTCCACCTCTGATTCTTCAAAGAGAGCCCACTCAAGGACCTCTAGTTTCCCTCTCCTGAAGTCTACAGTTTGTTCCTTGGTCTTGCTGAGTGAGTGAGAGGTTGTTATTATGATACCACTCAGCCATATTTCTATCTCCCTCCTGTATGCTGATTCATAACCACCCTTGTATTGGCCAATGACAGTGGTGTCGTCAACAAACTTGAATATGGTGTCGAAGCTGTACATAGCCACATAGTAATAGGTGTAAAGCGAATGGAGCTGGGGACTGAAGTACACATCCCCGCAGAGCTCCTGGGCTGAAGGAGATTGTGGAGGAGATGTTTTCACCAATCCGAACTGACTGGGGTCAGCAAGGGAAGAAATCTCAGAATCCAATTGCACAAGGAGCTACCAAATGAAATATCCTGCAACATTTGCAGTAAAAATCTTAAGCGGGGCATTACATAGGCGAAAAACTAGTAGAGCAGTGTGCTAAGTACACATCCCTGTGGTGCTCCTGAGATGGTGCCGATTGTGGAGAAGATGCTCTTGCAATCCAAACTGGCTGGGTCTGCAAGTGAGGAAATCCAAGATCCAATTGCAAAAGGAGGTATTGAGGCCCAGGTCTTGGAGCTAACTAATTCGTTTTAAGGGGATGATGTTATTAAATGCTGAGCTGGAATCAATAAAGAGCATCCTGATGTATGAACCTTTGCTGTCCAGATGTTTCAGAGTTCTGTGAAGAGCCAATGAGATGGCATCTGCTGTGCGCCTGCTATTCTGGGAGGCAAATTGGAGCAGATCCAACTCATCTCTCAGGCAGAAGCTGATAGCCTTCATCACCAACTTCTCAAAACACTTCATCACTGTGGCTGTAAGTGCAACTGGTCGATAGTCATTGAGACAGGTCACCACACTCTGCTTGAGCACTGGTATATCTGAAGCCTGCTTGAGGCAGGTGGGTACCACAGACTGCTGGAGTGAGAGGTTGAAATGAACACACCACCCTGTCGGTCAGCACAGGTCTTTAGTTCTCGGCAGGGTACCCTGTCCAGTCCGGATGCTTTCCCTGGATTCCCCCTCCTGAAGGCAGTCCACATGTTGGCTTCAGATACTGAGATGAAAGGATCATCAGGAGATGTGGGGGTTTACAATGTTTGCTCCGTATTCTGATGGTCAAAGCAAGCACAGAAGGAATTAAGATCATCTGGAAGTGAAGCCCATGTCACTTGATTTAATTTTGTAGGAGGTTGTAGCCACAGCTAGCTGCCTAGCATCCCTCACTGATTCCCGTTTGGTCCAGTGTCACCACTTTGCCCGTGAGATGGCTTTCTGCACCTCTTGTAGCATTCTGATCTCCAGACTGAAATGCCCCTGATCTGGCCCTCACAAATTTCCAATCTCATGGTTCATCCTGGGCTTCTGATTGGGGAAGACCCTGAATGATTTCATGGGGACACACTGGTCTACAGCTGTTTTAATAAGTTTATTACAACTGTGTTTTAGACATTCAGATCCACAAATGAGTGTTTGGACACGGCGCAGTCCACTGGCTCAAAGCAATCCTGTAATCACAAACAAGAGAAAGTCTGCAGATGCTGGAAATCCAAACAAAAATACCCACAAAATGCTGCAGGAACTCAGCAGGTCAGGCAGCATCTATGAAAACAGTCCTGATGAAGGATCTTGGCCCAACTATACTTTTCTCCATACCTTCCACCCGGTCTGCTGAGTTCCTCCAGCATTTTGTGTGTATTGCAATCCTGTAATCTTTTCTCTGTCTTCTGTGACCACTCTTAATCTCTCAAGCCTTGCATTTTAGGCTCTGTCTATAAGCAATAAGTGGGAGTTCAGCCATCTGGTCTGATTTAACAAGAACAACTGGCATTCTGTATCGTGGTGTAGCAGTGGTCTAGCATATTGGGACCTCTGGTGCTACAAGTTATAGGTTGGTGATAACTGGACAGGGTTTTCTTCAAACAGGCCTGGTTGAAATCTCTGACTATAATTTGAAACACATTGGTATGGGCTGCTCCCTGTCTACAGATGACATTGTGCAGGGTTGCAACTGCTTGCTTATAGTCGTCTGCTGGTGGTATATAAAGCACAGTCAGGATCACAGCTGAGGACTCTTGAGGCAAGTAGAATGGTCTACGTTTGAACAATAGGTCTTCCAAGTCGGGGGGACACGAGTTTGACATAATTGCCACGCCGGAGTACCAATGAGGATTAGCCATAAAACAAACTGCACCTCCGTTTGCCTTACCAGAATATACAGTTCAATCCATTCTGAAAATCGTATATCCTTCTGGTCTGACCGCTGCATTCCGCATGTCCACAGATAACCAATTCTCAGATACAAATGAGAACCGCCTCATCAGCTTCTGATACAGAAGTCTTACCTCAGATTATCAATCTTATTTTCTAGCAACCACACATTCACCAACAAAATGCTGGGTAGAGGAGGCCTCATTCCTCTGCATTTGGGACCGGCTTGGATTCCCCCTTTCCTGCTGCACTTCCAACCATGGTGATGACTTGGAAAGCTGCCGTGCTTGACTGCTCCGCTTTCTTTCATCAATATAATTCAGAACTCCTTTGGTGAGAGCAAATTTACATGCTGCAGTTTGTAGTGAAAGCAATTCAAAAATATATTAAGAGGAAATCTGGAACAATGTTCTGCAGCCGGCAGAAATTCTCTGATGATCACTGGCGCCATCTTGGATGTGAGCATCCAGTCAGCATCTAAAGAGGAAATTAACAGCAGGTGTTGCAGGGTGTGGCCTTTCATTATTCTGAATGAAGGGGCTTAGCCCAAAGCTGTAACTATTTATTTGCCTCCATAGATGCTGCCTGATCACTGAGTTCCTCTGCATTTTATGATTATAGGTTCATGATTGGTAAGGGTGTTGAGGGTTATGGGATGTAAGAATGGGTTTGAGAAAAAAAATTCATCCTTGAATGAATGGCACAGTAGACTTGATGGGCTGAATAGCCGAACTCTGGTCCTTTATCTTATGACCTGAGCAGAAGGACAAAGGAAAGGGACAGAGAGGAGCAGTGTAACTGAATTCACTGTTCACATTGTTGGTTGTAGACAACCAAGGCGGAATATGAGATACTGTTCCTCTGGCAGTGGAGGCGGCTGAGGACAAACAGGCTGAAGTTGCAATTGGAAGGAAAATTATGATGTTTAGCAGCCAAGTGCTCTGGATAGCCAGACTTACAGAGTGTAGGGATATGGCTACGGCTGTCAGTGGTGGAGTGATTAAACTTAGAAATAATCAAAGGTTTGAAGTAGCTGGAGCATAAATACTTAAGGAAAGGCTACAACTGACAAGTGAAATCATGGCTGCCTGACAGGACAAGTCCTTAAAGTGATTAAAAGAACTGGGGAGATTAAAACTTCTAAGACAATGAAATTATGAGATTTCCGGCAACAAGAAGGAAGAGATTATCAGGTGGAGATAGGGGAACATTTAAGTTGTTTCAATTCCACCTTGAAGCACAATAGTTCCGCAACTCCTTAGAATCCCTGGCTTGCAATTGCTCAAAGTAGTGAAGGAGCATTTGTGCTGGCACTGAGAATCTCATTGATTGGTTAAGAAGGAGCGAACCAAATACCTACCTGTCCATTGCTTCAGACATCAGCCACTCCATCTATGGCAGGATTTGTAGATCTCACATTGGATGCCTTGGTCACTCAAAAGTCACAGAACCAGAGTGGAAGCAAAACATTATTGATTGTGAAGGACAGCAAGAGGGGGACACAAGTCCTGCAGAAGGTAAAAATGCTAAAAAAAAATCCTAAGAGAACAACGACCATTCAGAGTCATGCTACATCTGGGAGACTTGAACTGGCTGACACCCAAAGACCTGACAAAGGTTTATAAACCTGTGGTGAATAAAGTATTGGAGGAACTCAGCAGATCAGGTAGCATCTATTGAGGGAATTAGATAGTTGAGGTTTTGGGTTGAGATCCTTCATCTGGGTTGGAAAGGAAGAGGTTAGACAGCCACTATAACAAGGGAGGAACAACATCTGGCAGGTGATAAGTGGATGCAAGTGAAGGGGCAATAGGCAGATGAAGGTAGAAAGTTGTCAGAAGCTGCAACACAATAGGTAGAAGTATCAAAATTCATGATTCGCAGATCTGATAGGAGAGGAAGGTAGATGCCGGGACTGGATGAGATGTATCCCAGGCTACTGTGGGAGGCGAGGGAGGAGATTGCTGAGCCTCTGGCAATGATCTTTGCATCATCAGTGAGGATGGGAGAGTTTCCAGAGGATTGGAGGGTTGCGGATGTTGTTCCTTTATTCAAGAAAGGGAGTAGAGATAGCCCAGAAAATTATAGAACAGTGGGTCTTACCTCAGTGATGTTGATACCTCAGTAAGTTGATGGAGAAGATCCTGAGAGGCAGGATTTGTGAACATTTGGAGAGGTATAATATGATTAGGAATAGTCAGCATGGCTTTGTCAAGGCTTTGTCATGCCTTGCGAGCCTGATTAAATTTTTTGAGGATGTGACAATACACATTGATGAAGGAAGAGCAGTAGTGTATATGGATTTCAGTAAGGCATTTGATAAGGTACCCCATGCAAGGCTTACTATGAAAGTAAGGAGGCATGGAATCCAAGGGGACATTGCTTTGTGGATCCAGAACTGGCTTGCCCACAGAAGGCAAAGAGTGGTTGCAGACAAGTCATAATCTGCATGGAGGTCAGTGACCAGTGGTGTGCCTCAGGGCTCTGTTCTGGGACCCTCACTCTTCGTGACTTTTATAAATGACCTGGATAAGGAAGTGGGGGGATGGGTTAGTAAGTTTGCTAATGACACAAAGGTTGGGGGTGTTGTGGATAGTGTGCAGGGCTGTCAGAGGTTACAGTGGGACATTGATAGGATGCAAAACTGGGCTGAGAAGTGGCAGATGGAGTTCAACCCAGATAAGTGTGAAGTGGTTCATTTTGTTAGGTCAAATATGATGGCAGGATATAGTATTAATGGTAAGACTCTTGGCAATGTGGAGGATCAGAGGAATCATGGGGTCGGAGTCCATAGAACGCTCAAAGCAGCTGCGCAGGTTGACTCTGTGGTTAAGAAGGCGTACGGTGTATTGGACTTCATCAATCGTGGAATTGCATTTTGGAGCTGAGAGGTAATGTTGCAGCTCTATAGGACCCTGGTCAGACCCCACTTGGAGTACTGGTCGCCTCACTACAGGAAGGATGTGAAAGCCATAGAAAGGGTGCATAGGAGATTTACAAGGATGTTGCCTGGATTAGGGAACAAGTCTTATGAGAATAGTGAGTGAACTTGGCCTTTTCTGCTTGGAACAAAGGAGAATGAGAGGTGACCTGATAGAGGTGTTCAAGATGATGAGAGGAATTGATTGTGTGGATAGTCAGTGGCTTTTTCCAAGGGCTGAAATGGTTGCCACAAGAGAACACAGGTTTAAGGTGCTGGGGAGTAGGTACAGAGGAGATGTCGGGGGTAGGTTTTTAACTCAAAGTGGTGAGTGCATGGAATGGGCTGCCAGCAATGGTGGTGGAGGCAGATACGATAGGGTCTTTTAAGAGGCTTTTAGATAGGTACATGGAGCTTAGTAAAATAGAGGGCTATAGGTAAGCCTAGTAATTTCTAAGGTAGAGACATGTTCAGCACAACTTTGTGGGCTGAAGGGCCTGTATTGTGCTGTAGGGTTTCTATGTTTCTAATATACATGCCAGGAGGATGGAGACTATCGAGGCAGAATATGAGATGCTGATCCTCCAAGTTACAAATAGCTTCATTTGAGGAGGCCATGAGCTGACATGTCAATGAGGAAAGGGAAGTGGATTTGAAATGGCTGGCCACCAGAAAGTCCTGGCTGGCATGGTGGTTGAGGTAAAGGTGCTCAGTGAAGAGGTTCCCCAACCTGAGCCAAGCCTCACCAACGTAGCGGGGGCCTCAGCAGGAGCATTGGATGCATGAAGTAGCGCTGAAAGACTCACCTGTGAAAGACTGCTTCAGCTGGAAGGGTTGTTTCGGGCCGCAGATGGAGGTGAAGGAGGAGTTGTGGGGCAGGGCGCAGAACTGTGCATGGATATGGGTATGTGAGGCTGGGAAGGGAGGGCGACCGTGGCAAGGAACAAATGAGAAGGGAATCATAGAGAGACCAGAAATGGGGGGCCTGAGAAAGAAACACCCTCTCACATACTGAACGATCAATCCAGCACAATCTCCCTTGTAAGTGACCAGTTGGAGAGATTTGTCAACTAGAAGGCATCAGTTTAAACTGAGAGGAGAAAGATTTAAAAGAGACCAGAGGGAGCAACTTCTTCATGCAGAAGGTAGTGATTATATGGAGCAAGCTTCTAGAGGAAATATTTTAATTTTACTTTTGTATTTAGCGACACAGCATCTTCGATTCACAGCATCCCAGATTAACACCACCCTGACCACAGAGCATTTTACAATGACCAATTTGCCCACCTGCTACGTCTTTAAACTGTGGGAGGAAGTCGGTGGACCTAGAGAAAACCCATGTATTCCATGGAAACTCCTTATGGAACAGTACTGGAATTAGAGTTCCGAATTCTGGATCGCCCCAAACTGTGATAGCATTGTGTTAACTTCTATGCTGGCCCATATGGTTGAGGTAGGTACAAATACAGCATTTAAAAGATATCTGAAGTGGTACATGGATAGGATGAGTTTAAAGGCAAAGGGGCGAAACGCATGCACATTGGACTGGCTCAGGAAGGCTCTTTGGTAACCATGGACAGTTTGGTCCTAAGGGCCTTCCCATGCTGCATGACTCTACCTGACTATTATGTTCAAGGTACGTCCCTCTTAAAACTTTGTAAACCAATTGGACACAATCCACAGTACAGGTATCCTGATGCATTTAAACACATACATACACAGAGGACATAAAAGGTATACTTTGGATTGACAGGTAACTGACCAAATGGTAAATTAGGAAATTGGTTTATTTGCTGTTTTCACATGTACCAAGGTACAGTGAACATTTTATTTTGCATGTCATCCACACAGATCATTTCATCGCATCAGGACGTTGAGGTGGTGCAAGGGAAACAGTAACAGAGTGGAGAACAAGGTGTTCAGAGTGGCAGGAAAAAGTGCAGTGCAGGTGGGCAATGAGGTGCAAGGCCACAGTGAGATAGACTCTGAGGTCAAGAGTACATCTTTCATCAATCCAACCCAATTTTTATAGACCCACCATAGAAAGTCTCCTATCTGGATGCATAACAGCTTGGTATGCAACTACTCTGACCATAACTGTAAGAATTGCAGGGAACTGTGCACACAGCCCTCTGTTAACTCTGTCTACACTTCGCACTGCCTTGGGAAAGCAGCCATCATAATGAAGGACCCTCTCTCCCGTCATCCTCTCTTCTCCACCTCCCATCTGGCGAAAGAAACAAAAGGTGAAGAACACGTACCACCAGCCTCAAGGATATCAGACTTATAAATTGGCCTATTATGCAATAAAGATGAACACTGATTTCTCAATCTACCTTAACAGACTTGCACTGTATTTACCTACCTCCATGGCACTTACTCTGTGACCCTACATGCTGCATTTTTTCCTCTTTCCTTTTGCACTCTCAATGTTCTTACATTCAGATGAGTAAGGAAAATTTCCCTAAGTGACATGTAAATAAATGCTTTCACCTCATCACAGTACAGGCCTTTTGCCCAAACAAGTCCATACTGACCATTGAGCAGTCATTTACACTGCTACACTAATAAGCCAATTTCTAAATCATCCCTAAGTGGTAAAATCGGGGCATGATTGAGAGGAATGTGGGGAAGTGAAATGAATCAAATGGGTTGTCCCTGGTGAGGCCAAGTGGACCTCGATATGACTCTGTATACCAATATTAGATGACTAGCAAGCTTGTGTTAAAGGCTGAATGGTCTGCCTGATGTACAGTAAACTCGTTCCACCAACAGCCCAGATATACATATAGGACTATGACTTGGCCTGGATTTAAGAGCAGGATACGCTGGCCCTTCTCTTGGAAATAGACTGGTATCTGCAAAAGCCATTAGCCCTGGCATAAGTGAATGTGAAGATTGTCTTAACGACTCCCCCAACCACACTGCATAACTCATTATCCAAACCTAACACGGAGGCCACCTTCCTCCTTCCCACAGTAGTGTATTGCACAAAGGTAGCTTTTCTCTCTGCCGTACCCCTGGAGAGCTGCCTTCTGCAGCAGGATCCTGTAAAGTACACGATAGGCTTGTCACTGCCTGAGTCCCGAGCTGGCCACAAATCATCTGCCATTGACCCGCGTTCTCGAAGGGTCAGCGTCGGAGCCCGGACCACAGCGAGCAGCGTATCCTCCGATGGGAGAGTTACCAGGCAGCAAGCTGCAGAGAGGGGGAGAGACAAGGAGAGGGGGGGGGGGGGAGAGAGAGAGAGGTGACTACCCTCCCCTTTAGCACAATATCTTCGGTCCCTGCTGCCGGGACACATTCAACAGATCCTGCTATCCATTCTCCAGCTGTCCCTGACTTCACACACCATCCCCAGTCTTTGGAATGGTGTAAATAGATAAACACGTTAAAACAACATTGATTGCAAGGCGAACCAGTGGGGGAATTCTTCCCTCCTCCGTGGGAAAAACTTACTTTGTTCCGACACAACGGGTTAACACAAAGGGCAGCCGCTCAAATCTACTTGCGTCGGCAAACTGGGTCTCAGAAGATCCCTGAAACACTCGGCGCAAACGTGTTAATTTGCGGTTTCCTCGTAAAACTTAGGGAACTCATTAGTCGAGTTTTTTTCCTTCTGCTTAAAATGCGTCTATCTGGCGTGCAGGAGCCAAATGTCATCAGCATAAATATGAAGAACATGTTTCTACATAAACTGTTGTGCACAGCAATTCACAAGTTGCATGTTTACCGTCCAACTGAAAACCACTCTCTGGATGACTAATGAGGTTGTGTTGACAAAATGATTTTCCACTCTAAGTTTAGCAAAAATACTACAAAACCCCAGGACTCCAGGGAATCCTGGAGCATTTTTTAACAAGGTAGAAGGATGTTTAACAGAATGAGGTGTGATGGACATATGCAGTCCTATGCAAAAGTCTTAGGCCCATGTAAAAGAAATCAGTAAAGCAAAGATGCTTTCAAAAATAATGAAATGAAAAGTTCCTAAATATTAAAAACTTACTATAGAGAGCAGTAAACAGTAAAAAACTAAATCAACCCATTATTCGGTGTGACAACCCTTTGCTTTTAAAACTGCATCAATTTTCTTGGGTACACTGTGATGCAGTTTTACAAAAAATCAGCCAGTCGGTTGTTCGAAGCATCTTGGAGAACGTTCTTCTGCAGACTTTGGCCGTCTCGCTTGCTTCTGCCTCTCCAGGTAATCCCAGGCAGCCTCGATGATGTGAACAGGGCTCTGTAGAGGCCATACCATCTGTTGCAGAACTCCATGTTCTTCTTTTTGCTGAAGATAGTTCTTTATGACCTTGGCTGTGTGTTTGGGGTGATGGTTCTGCTTCAGACTGAAGCGGGGACGGATCAGATGCTTCCCTGACGGTATTGCACGATGGATGAGAATCTGCTTGTACTTCTCAGAGTTGAGTATTCTATTAATTCTGACCACACCTTGAAACTCTTGTCTGCCATGAAATTTCAGCTTTGGAGAGATCTTGCTGATGCAGGTTAACCACTTCCTGTCTTGTTGTAATGCTCACTTTTGTCATGGTGTAAGAATTGATGATTTGAGGGTTGAACTGTCACATTTGCCTCAGCCTCACTTTTTAGTTTGGTTGTCTTTCGCCCAGTCTGATTCCTTCTACACCCATTTTTGTTTTAGTTAACCTATTTAGTTTATTCATTGATCATTAGCACCCATTTGTTATCTTTGTTTGATCATACTCTGGACTAAATACCTAAAAAGTCATCATTTTTTTTATTTGAAAAGTGGTCTATTACTTTATATGTTACTTTCTTTAACAAAATATAAAAAATCTCTAATATTTAATGTTTTGGAAAATGAATGTTTGGATATCTAATACTTGTTCTTTTCTACTGACACACTAATACAGAAGACAATAAAATAAACAAACTAAAACAAAATTTCCATGAATAATGCAGGGTTCCTCACACTTGCACAGTACAGTAAAGAACTTGGCTACACAGGCCACTGACCTACACAATGTACAAGGCCTCTGCACCTACATTATAAGGGAAATAGGAAACGAGAAAGCAAAACATCTCCAGACATTTGAAATCTACAAATATAAACTATTTTCAAGTATTAACTCTGTTTCTCCCTCCACAGGTGCTGCTTGATCTGCTGAGCCTTCTTCTGGTTTGAATAAGCAAAGGCTCAGCACAGGACAGGCCCTTCAGCCCACATTGTCTGTACTGATCATGGTGCTAATTTAAACTAATCCCTATCTGTGTGTGCAAATGGTCTCAATCATCCCCATTTCCTGCCTGTTTACATGTCTGTCTAAATACCTCCATTGTTATGATCACATCAATTTCTATTGCCTCCCTGGAAGCGCATTCCAAGTACTTACCATTGTGTTAAAAAAACTTGCCTCAAAGTTCTCATCCCTAAAAGTCAGGAGGCAGGGAGCTGGGTGACTGTCAGAGGGAAGGGGATTAGACAGAAATAGCAGAGCACCCCCGTGGCCGTTCCCATCAATAATAAGTATACCATTTTGGATACTGTTGGTGGGGACGATCTACCAGGGACAAGTTGTAGTGATCACGTCTCTGGCACCTAGACTGGACCCTCAGCTCAGAAAGGAAGGAGGGAAAAGAGGAGAGCAGTAGTGATGGGGGATTCAGTAGTTAGGGGGAGAGATAAGAGGTTTTGTGGGAGAGATCGAGAATCCCAGATGGTCTGTTGTCTCCCTGGTGCCAGGGTCCGCGATATCTCAGATCGTGTTCTGGGTATTCTCAGGAGGGAGGGTGAGCAGCCAGATGTCGTGGTCCATGTAGGGACCAATGACATGGACAGGAAGGAGGAGGAGGTCCTGCAAAGAGAATTTAGGGAGTTAGGTGCAAAGTTGAAGGACAGGACCTCCAGGGTTGCAATATCAGGATTGCTCCCCATGCCAGGTGCTAGTGAGACTAGAAATAGGAAAATAATGCAGCTAAATACGTGGCTAAGGAGATGGTGCAGGAGGGAGGACTTCATGTTTCTGGACAATTGGGCCTTGTTCCAGGGAAGGTGGGACCTGTTCTGAAGGGACGGTTTGCACCTGAACTCGAGAGGGACTAACATCCTTGTGGGAAGGTTTACTAGTGCTGCTCCAGAGAGTTTAAACTAGATTTGCAGGGGAAGAGGAACCAGAGTGTTAGAGCAGATAATGAGGTGGAGGAGGATAAAGGTCATGCGAGGACTGCATGTATAGACAGAAATCAAAGGTTTGTATGTGATAGAAATGTTCTCAGGTGCATCTATTTCAAAGCAAGGAGTATTGTAGGTAAGGCAGATGAGCACATGGGATTACGACGTTATTGCTAGTAGTGAGACTTGTTTGCAGGAGGGGCAGGACTGGCAGCTTAATGTTCCGGGGTTCCGTTGTTTCAGACGTGATAGAGGGGGAGGGATGAAAGGGGGAGGAGTGGCATTACTAGTCAGGGAAAATATCACAGCTGTGCATAGACAGGACAGCCCGGATGGGCTTGTCTACAGAGGCCATATGGGTGGAGCTGAGTAACAGGAAAATTGTGATCACACTAATAGGGTTGTATTATAGACCGCCCAATAGTCAGAGAGAATTGGAGGAGCAAATCTGTAGAGAGGTAGCAGACCGATGTAAGAAACAGAATGTTGTAATAGTAGGAGATTTTAACTTTTCACATATTGACTGGGACTCCCACTCTGTGAAAGGGCTAGATGGCTTGGAGTTTGTCAAATGTGTTCAGGAAAGTTTTCTAAATCAATAAATAGAGGTACCTATGAGAGAGGATGCGATACTTGATCTCCTATTAGGGAACCAGACAGGTCAGGAGACAGAAGTATGTGTAGGTGAACACTTTGGGTCCAGTGACCATAATGTTATTAGTTTCAAGTTAATTATGGTTAAGGATAGGTCTGGTCCTTGAGTTGACGTTCTAAATTGGAGAAGGGCCAATTTTATGGAAATGAGAAAGGACCTAGGAAGAGTGGATTGGGATAAGTTGTTTACTGGCAAGGGAGTGTTCAGTAAGTGGAAGGTGTTTAAGGGCGAAATTTTGAGAGTGCAGAGTTTGCATGTTCCTGGCAGGATTAAAGGCAAAGTTAACAGGCATAGGGAACCCTGGTTTTCAAGGGATATTGGCGATCTGGTTATGAAAAAGAGAGAGGTGCATAGCAGGTATAGGCAACAAGGAACAAATTAGGTACTTGAAGGGTATAGAAAATGTAAGAAAATACTAAAGAAGGAAATCAGGAAGGTAAAAAGAGGACATGAGGTTGCTTTGGCAGATAATGAGAAGGTAAACCCGAAGAGTTTCTACAAGCATATTAAGATCAAAAGGATAGTAAGGGACAAAATTGGTCCCCTAGAAGATCAGAGTGGTTGTCTATGTGTGGAGCCTCACGAGATGGGGGAGATTTTAAACAATTTTTTGTATCAGTATTTACTCAGGAAACTGGCATAGCGTATATGGAAGGAAGAGAAACAAGCAGTTGTGTCATGGAATATATAGAGATTAAAGAGGAGGAGGTGCTTGCTGCCTTATAGCGAATAAAGGTAGATAAATCCCTCAGACCTGACATGATATTTCCTCAGACCTTGAGAAAGACTAGTGTAGAAATTGCAGGGGCCCTGGCAGAAATATTTAAAATGTCCTTAGCCACGGGTGTGGTGCCGCAGGATTGGAGGGTAGCTCATGTTGTTCTGTTGTTTAAAAAAGGCTCCAAAAGTAAACCAGGTAATTACAGGCTAGTGAGCCTGACATCAGTAGTAGATAAATTATTGGAAGGTGTTCTGAGAGATGGGTATACAAGTTTTTGGATACTCAAGGGTTAATTAAAAATAGTCAGCATGGCTTTGTGTGTGGTAGATCATGTTTAATGAATCTTGTAGAGTTTTTAGAGGAGGTTACCAAGAAAGTAGATGAAGGAAAGGCTGTGGATGTTGTCCACATGGACTTTAGTAAGGCCTTTGACAAGCTCCCACATGGGACGTTAGTTCAGAAGTTTCAGACACTAGGTATCCATGGAGAGGTTGTAAACTGGATTAAAATTGGCTGTGTGGGAGAAGACAGAGAGTGGTAGTGGATGATTGCTTCTCAAACTGGAGGCCTGTGACTAGTGGTATACCTCAGGGATCTGTGCTGGGACTATTTTTGTTTGTTGTCTATATCAATGATCTAGATGATAATGTGGTAAATTGGATCAGCAAGTTTGCTGATGACACTAAGATTGGAGGCGTTGTGGACAGCAATGAAGGCTTTCAAAACTTGCAGAGGGATCTGGACCAGCTGGAAAAATAGACCAGAAAATGGCAGATGGAATTTAATGCAGACAAGTGTAAGGTATTGCATTTTGGAAGGGCAAATCAAGGTAGAACATACACAGTAAATGGAAGGGCACTGAGGAGTGTGAAGGAACAAAGGTATCTGGGGATTCAGATATGTTATTCCCTGAAAGTGGAGTCATAGGTAGACAGGGTTGTAAAGAAGGCTTTTGGCATCCTGGCATTCATAAATCAAAGTATTGAGTATAGGAGTTGGGATGTAATGGTGAGATTGTATAAGTCATTGGTGAGGCCAAATTTGGAGTATTGTGTGCAGTTCTGGTCACCCAGCTATAGGAAGGATATCAGTAAGATTGAAAGAGTGCAGAGATTTACTAGGATGTTGCCGGGTCTTCAGGAATTGAGTTACAGAGAAAGATTGAACAGGTTAGGACTTTATTCCTTGGAGCGTAGAAGAATAAGTGGGGATTTGATAGAGGCTTGCAAAATTATGAGGGGTAGACAGAGTAAACGTGAGTAGGATCTTTCCACATAGATTAGGAGAGATAAATATGAGAAGACATGACTTTAGGGTGAAGGAGAAAGGTTTAGGGAAACATTAGGGGGAATTTCTTCGCTCAGAGAGTGGTGGGAGTGTGGAACGAGCTGCCATTTGACATGGTAAATGCGGGCTCACTCTTAAGTTTTAAGAATAAATTGGATAGGTACATGGATGGGAGAGGTCTGGAGGGTTATGGAGTGAGTGCAGGTCAATGGGACTAGCGGAATGAAGCTTCAGCACAGACTAGAAGGGCTGAATGGCTTGGTTTCTGTGCTGTAGTGTTCTATGGTTCTGAACTTTTCCTCTCTCACCTTAAGCCTATGGCCTCCAGTGCAACAAATAATCTACTAGAGGAAGTGCAACAAAGGGAAGCCATAATGCACCTGATGTTCAGAAATTAGCCTTGCCAGGTGACAGACCTTTTAGTGGGAAAACAATAGATCCAAACTCTTTAAGGTAGCTATGGATATGGATAAAGTATGGACCTTGCAGGTGAGAATTAAATTGAACCAGGATAAATTACAAGAATATTACAGAGGAACTAGGGAGGATTAGCTGTTTTTGGGCAAGTCTACATCTGACATGTGGGTGCTTAAAGACTGACTCCATTGGCACAGGACAGGTAGGTTTTCATGAAAAGGAAGAACAAGGATTGCGAAGTATGGGGACCTTGGATATGGGAGGTGATGAATTTGGTCAAGAGGAAAAAGGAAGCATATGTAAAGTTTAGAAAGCTAATATCTGTCACCTGGCAAGGATTATCTTTCAAAATCAGGTGCATTATGGCTTCCCTTTGTTACACTTCCTCTAGTAGATTATTTGTTGCACTGGAGGGCATAGGTTTAATGCAAGAGGGGAAAAGTTTAGACAGCAACTGTGAGGATTATAAAGAAGCCAGAAAATAACTCAAATAGGAAAGGAGAGTCAGGAGGGACCATGAAAAATCTTAGGCAAGTAGGGTAAAAGAGAATCCCAAGCCATTCTGTACTTACATCAATAGCAAGAAGATAATTGGGGAGTAGGCAGAGCCACTCAAGGAAAAAGAGAACATGGTTCTAAATGAGTACTTTTCATTACTATTTACCAAGGAGAAGTATGTGGAGGATAGGGAGATCAGTATGGAGTGTGTTAGGGCATTTTGAGATAAAGCAGAAGATCATGTTGGATATTAAAGAACATCAAGGTACATATGTTCCCAGAGCCTGATGAGATATACTCCAGGCTATTGAAAGAGGTGAGAGATGAGATTGCTGAAGCCTTGACAACTATCTTTGTGTCCTCTCTAGCCACACCCAAGATCCCAGAGGACTGGCAAGTAGCTAATGTTGTTCCGAAAGGGAAATAGGGATAATCCTGGAAGCTACAGACTGGACAGTAACATGCCAATGGTAGAAAAGTTTCTGCGGAAGATTCTTAGGTATAGAATTTATGAGCATTTATAAAACCTAATTAGTAACAGTCAGCATGACTTTGTGCGAGGCAAGTTGTGTCTGAACTTAAATTTTTTGAAGTAACAAATGTGATTGATGAAGGTAGAACTATGGATGTTTTCCTACATGGATTTCAGTAACATGTTTGACAATGTCTGCGTTGGGAGGCTTGTCCAGACATTTAAGATGCATGGATCAACAATGCATTGGCCATTTGGATTCAGTATTGACTTCCCCATGGAAGACAGTGGGTAGTGGTTGATGTAATTTATTCTGGATGGAGATTTGTGATTAGCGGTGTTCTGAAGCAATCTTTTCCGGGTCCTCTCTTGTGTTCTGATATATATAGATGACGTGGATGAAAACCTAGATGGATGCGTTGTTAAGTTTGAAAACAATACAAAGATTGGTGGTGTTGTGGACAGTGTAGAAGATTATCAAATGATAGAGTGGGATATAGATCAGCTGCATATATGGATGGTATTTAACACAGCTAAATGTAAAAAGTTGTGTGTTAGAAGGTCAAATATAATCTGATTATAAATAGAGGGAGGGAGTGGGAGGACCCTTAATGGCAAGACCATTAACGTGTGGAGGGATTTTGGCTCCCTGAATGTATCTCCACAGGCTGATGTCTCTCTCTTCGGCTGCCCATCGATTTTTGATGATGACTGAGGCCTGGGCAAGGTTGTATGGAAGACCTGCAGTTGCCCATGCTGCAAGTCTCCCCTCTCCACGTCCCATACAGCTTGGCACTGGTGTCATCGCAGAGCAATGTGTGGTTAAGTGCCTTGCTCAAGGACACAACACTCTGCTTCAGCTGAGGCTCGAACTAGCGACCTTCAGATCACTAGACCAATGCCTTATCCACTTGGCCACATGCCTCACATAGGTTGATAAGGTGACAAAGAAGGCATGTGTTACACTTGCCTTTATTAGTCAAAGAATTGAATTTGAACCAATAAGTTACGTTGTAGCTTTAGTAAACCCTAGCTAGGCTACAGATAGAGTACTGCATTGAATTTTAGTCACTTTATTATTATAAAGTTGTTGGGGCTTTGGAAAGGATGCCGAAGAGTTTCATGAGAAATCTGCCTGTGCTATAAGGAGAGATTGCATAAACAAGGTTGCTTTCTCTGGAATGGCATAGACTGAAAGGAGATGTGATGGAAGTTTATAAGCTGATGAGAGGCATGGATAGCGTAGATAGCTGATATAGGGATGAAATACCTAATAATAGAAGGCATGTATTTAAGGTGAGAGGGAGGCAAGTTCAAAGGAGGTGTGTGAGGCAAGCTTTTTACACAGAGAGTGGCGAGTGCTTGGAATGCACTGCTAGGGGTCATGGTGGAGGTAGGTACGATAGAGGCATTCAAGAGGTACGACATACTGAGCCCAGGTGCCAGTTCCAGTGCTGTACTGCCCTATGCTCCATAATGAAGTGTTATGACCCAAAAAATTAACAATCCTTTTTCACCCACTGATGTTGCCAAACCCGCTGAGTTCCTCCTACAGATTGTTGCTCTAGATTCTGGGATCTTCAGTCTCTTTTGTCTCCTATGCCCTCTGGTATCTGACATTTCCACTCTGAGAAAAAGGCTCTGACTATCTACTTGTCTATGCTTCTCATAATTTTATATGCCAAGTGCAAGTGATCTTCAGGGAGCAGATAACCACAAAAGAAATTTCAGTCAAATTTGGAAATTAGAAACAAAATATCATCCTCTCTGGTCCCCTAAGGTAATTAGTTCATGAGAGGACATTGGCCTGGTTATTAATATGTTTAATGAAACAGATCCAGTTAATTCATCAAAATTTAGCAAAAGCTTACTCACTGCCCCAGTACTAGTTTGATCCATAATCCACTGCTCTCTTGTAAAGTCACCTCCTGATGTCAAACCAGATCCATTCTTGTACAACTTAAAATTATGAAGATAAAGCAAAAACGAAAAATTAAAAGAAGTATTGATGTTGGCGCTCTGAAATAAAAACAAACAATGCTGGAAAGACTCATCATGTCAGTCAGCATCAATGAATACGGAAAAAGGGTTAGAGTAATAGGTTGGTGTGCTTTCAATATTACAAAGAAAATGTAGAAATCAATCATGCTTTAAGCTGCTGAGAAGGGGAAGGAAATACATGGATTGTCTGTGTAGGGTGGAGATCAAAAGAGACTGAATGACGCAAGTGTTAATGGTGCTGACTGAAAGAAGGTGGTGAAGACTTGTTAATTTCAGCTGATTTGTTCAGGAAAGGTGCAAGTAGAAGATGTTGGAATACCAACATATGAAAAGAGGAAAAAGCAAAATCAACATTTCAGGTCAATTATCTTTTATCACGACTGGTGAGTTCACAAACTGGAAAGGCCGGTTATCTGAAATTGGTGAATGAAATGTTAAGTCCTGAGGGCTCAACTTTTCAATGTCCATCCCGTCAATCCCTTGGCTCTAACTACCCTGATCCTTCAATACAACTTCAACATGTTTGATTTCAAACATTTCCCAGACCTGATTAGAGGCTGTTGATACAAGATGTTGCTTTGTTTCTCTCTCCATGGTTGTCTGATCTAATGAGTGTTATCAACAACGTCTACTTTTTATTTTACAATCATGGCCACTGATTTTCCCTAGTTCAACAAACTATCAACTTTAAATCAACTTTTTTCCTTCATCACCTCATCAGTGAGAGTCTGAGGGACTTCTAAGTGTCAGAAAATGTTGTAGTATTACCAAACCGGGACAGCCCTCTCATCACAGCTACTTCACCACCAGGATTTATGCTAATGCTATCAATTATGTTAGAGAAAATTATGTCAAGTAAAATGCTGCCCAAAATATAGCTGAGAAGTTTTCTATATTGTCCAGGTATGCCTAGGCATGCTTAGGATGCTGCATGGCAGGACAGGTTTTAGAAAGGCTATAAATTTCCATGAAGGATTTCGATATTTGAGACAGATGTTTCTCAGAATACTTGATGCCAAGATTAAGGAAAGCATTTTTGTTTGTCCACAAATCAAACATGTCATTATTGACAGGTAATTTGAAGAACTTTTCATGGGACCAGAGAAAATCCCATGGAAGGTATTCAAGAATGTAGTTGAAAATTCTCTCGGCAACTACAGAGCACTAAACTACATGCAGCTGGTTGACAACATGCTTCAAGCATACAAAACCATGAAGTGCAACATGTCACTAAAGATTCTTTTTCTGCATTCCCATTTAGTCTTCTTCCCTGCAGATCTTGGCGCTGTCAGAGTTTCTCCAAATTCTTATGTGATTCAAATAGTCTGAAATTATATTTGTGGTGTCCTCAAGCGGTCTATCATAAACAAAAAATATTTCTGAAGAAGTAACACTTTCGAGAAAATTTGTTGTCCGGGGAAATCTGAAATAAAAATAAAAAACAGTGAGAAGTCTTAGCAAGTCAGATAGGATCCTTGCAGTTTTCCCCCAAATATAGCTGCTTTTTGAAGATTTGATAAACATTGGACCCATCTATCTCAGGGGGAAGAGAAGGATCATACCATGCTCTTCCAAAGACAAAAAGTTAAGAGATCCAAGTGATCTGGTCAAAATTAACCCCTCCACTGCCACATTATCTGATCATCCAATTCTGATCTCTGAGAGATCCCAACGACCTAATGAAAATCAATCCTTCTACACCACTGCAATATCAGATCATCCTCATCTACTTCTTATAATGGCATCTTGCTAAACACAATATGGCTAAACATGAGAACTCCGCATTTCCCTGTACCTAAAGAATTTTACTGGTGCTGAAGCAATAATTGATGTCAGTATGGAGCAAGGAAACTGAATAGGCTACTCACCTCAAGTTTGCTTTACTGTTCAGTTCTATCATTGACTTCACTTTAGTCCCTAACAATACTCAACAGAAACAAATCCATTATGCTTAGCTTTATTTTTTTATTGCTTGAAAAGTATGGTAAAATTACAATGTCTTTATTTCTTTCCCAGACAAAGCATTTCAAAAATAATTCTTTCTGAGAAGTATTTTGACAACATGATCAGGTGCAATATTGAAGACCAATATTATTTACTTATCTGTTTCAGCTTGGTGCTTTGATGAAATTTCTCCTGCATATTCTCTAATGACATGGGTAGTCTGTAGCTGACAATATGTGGTCCCTAGTGATTTATCTGTCCATGTCTCCATTACCTTCAAGCCATTATTTCAATGTTCTATTGATCAACCTCCCACCTTCCATCCCACGTAAATCTGAATTCATCCAAAGCTCATCAACCTAGATCCTAACTCCCACTATGTCCCATCTGACTATCACTCCTGTGCTTGCAGACTTAAATTGATTCAATTGTAACATCCCCATCCTTGTTTTGAAATTCCTCCTCCCTAATTTCTCTGATACTCTCCAGTTCTACGAGTGTTTAACAGCAATAGTAACCTGTATTAGTTTTCCACCTTTAATGTGGAAAATGTAACAGTGAAGCACAAGAGTTATTCAATGCAGTTTATAAACTTGGTCAACAATAGACAATAAGGAGCAGCTTAAATAAGGAAAGAGGTGGAGGTATTCAGTGAGAGAATCAGCACTGTTTGGGCCTTGGTGTGGCCATCAACATTGAAATGGTTAAATCTGAGAAAGACCAGGAAGCCAGAGCTGTAGCAGTTATTTGTTACAGTACAGTACCTACCCCATATTATGGAAGGAATTTTACTCCTAGATTGTACTGATATCACAATTTTCTGCAAGGTAGATCCTTGAAGAATCTATTGCTTCTTTCACCTTTGTGTATATCTGGTCATTTTCTCTCACGTAAAGTCCTCGGGAGTTCAGTGTCTCAAATTTTTGGCAGCAATTTGTGAAGTATTATTACCTAAAGTGCCCTGACAGAGACAGGGGTGGTCAAAGAAAAAGAGATTTGAAACAAAGTTGAGAATTTTAAGACATGATTTAACCAGTAGTAAGTGCAGGCCAATGAGTAGGAGGTACTGGTGGTTCAGTTTGGTATGAATTTGGTGTTGGGCTGCTGTTGTGGATGAACTCACGTAGAAGGATGGTTTGAAGGGCATTGAAGCTGCCAATAATGAAATCATAGATGATAGTTTCAGGAACAAGCCGCTGAGGCACGGTAGAGTAACGGTTAGCGTGAGGCTATTACAGCTCTGGGCCTCGGAGTCTGGAGCTCAGCTCTGCTGCTGTGTGTTTGCACATCCTCCCCGTGAATAAGTGCATTTCCTTTGGGTGATTAGGCTTCCTCCCACTGAAAGATGTACTGGTTTGTAGGTCAGATAGTCATTGTAAATGTTCCTGTGATTAGGTTGGGGTTAAATTGGTGGGTTGCAGGGCAGTATGGTATATTGGCTGGAAGGGCCCAATATTATTGGGCCCAATTATTTATTCTCTAAATAAAAATAAAGTAAATAAGGCAAAGGTGAAGTCCCCAGCTGGGGATCTCTGTTAGTTTAGGTCACCACAGGGATGTCATTGCAGAGGAGTTCAACCAAGATGTTGCCTGGGATGGAGTGGTTTAGGTATGAGAAGAAATTTAACGGACTGGATTTGTTTTCTTTGGAGTGGCGGAGGCTGGGATGGAACCTTACTGAAAATTATAAGGTATATACTTAGTGAAACAATTCACCCTTACCAGAGGGCATTGGTATAAGGTAAGGAATAGGAGCTTTTGGGAGGATTCAAGAAAGAATCTTTTCATCAAGAGGGTGTTGAAATTTGGATTAAATTGACTGAAGGAATGGTGAACTCTCACAATGTTGAAGAAGTATCATCAAGAGCACTTCAAACAACATGGCATAGAAGGCTATGAGCCGGTGGTTGGAAAATGGGATCAGTGAAAATGATGGACAGCAGAATGGCCTGTTTCTGCACTCTGTGAATCAATGGTTCTTTGGTTCAGTCATACAGAAGAGCACATGTTATGAACATGTTGCTTGAAACTCATTTTCAGGTAGTGAAGAAAGTCCTTAAGAGTGAATCGGTTTGAAGTAGATGCTAGGAAGAGAGCTGGTGAGAGTAATGGCAGTGTGGGTTTTGTAATGGGATGCGGGATTGAGGGACAGCTGGGGCCAAGAACGTTGGAGCGGAATTTCAGGCAGTGGGTGGGGTGGCACTGGGCTGGTGCTCCACGTGCAAATTGGCACTGTTTTTAGATGTTTCCAACAAGCACCATGACTTTCAAAAACAAGTAAAGACTGCAGGCAGGTTCTGAGAGCCAGAAGAGGAATTAGTGTTTCCACTAATTGTGTGGAAAGGGAAAAGAAGCCATTGAAGGCAATCTTTGGCTGTGACTGGGAGGTAAGGAGTCGACCTGACATGGTAATAAATTTGTTACAGTCACGCGTACTGGGATAGAGTGAAAAGCTTTCGTATGCCTGCCATTTCACACTGGCCATTCCAGAGGAAGCAGCACCAAAGGGGAAAAGCAGAATGCAAAATATGGGACAATGATGGTAAGTACAGCAGGAGAAAGGTGTAGCCAATCAAATCAAAGGCCTATACCAGGTTGAGAATCTCCTCTCCTTCCAAATTGATCATCCCACAATTAATGACCTCACCACTGGCAGATAAACTTCAATGACCAAGTTCATGTCTTCTAGAATTCTCTTTCTATTCCCTTCTAATTCTTTTTCATCTTTTAAAATGCTCCAGCTCCTTTGACCACATTTTCAGACTCCTCTGAACTGCCCTGTTGTCACATTTGTCTCTGAGATTTACTTCTGGTAAGTGAATTGTAGTGTTTTAAGCTGTGATATAAATGCAAATTTTTGTTGATGCCTGGGACAGAATTAATCTTCCATTAAGTTCTGTTGCTAGCTGGCAGTTTTAGGTTTACTAGTCTCTAGCTAGCACAGACAGAGACTAGTAAGTAACTCACTCTCTGGTACCAATTGTCTTCCCAGAATCCTGGAATGTCTGAGTCTAACATGTGGTTTCCTATTGCACTGCTACACACACAGAAAGACAGAGGAACTCAGTGTTGCAGTTGTGGAGGGACATCAACACTCTTCATTAAGACTAGTGAATTGTCTCAACATGAAACATGAGGTCCATAGAGGTGTTCAGAATCACATAAAAACCAGATCAGGTAAGGACAATAGGCCTGTTGCTACTCCAGTAATTTGTGACCAACATTACATGAACTAACAATATCTTTTTCAGATTCCATATTTTATTTGATTATTTGAAGTTAAGCTCCCAGATTGGGATTTGAACCCATGTTTCTGGGTCAGGTAGCCCAGAGCTTCGTCACTTTACCATTGCCCATGATAAAAATATTAAGGGAATTAAAGCAAGTTTTTTTTTTGTTTGTTTCAAAATATTTAAATCATAATATATACAATTGTACACCTTTCTTCATTATAACACCAGTTCATTACAATTTCTTAGTATGTCAGCACCATCCATGTTTCTTCCTTAAATGCAAGGCAGGGAATTGATTGAAAATCTCCATTATCAGTTTGAGGGGAATTTTGCTGCTGTCTGGCTCTATAAGACACCGCTGCAGCATGTCTCCTCCAGTAGCCACTTGCCCTTTCTCTCTGGATTTGGCTCCAAGGAGCATCTCAGAATGTCACTGGTTAAAATCTTGATCAGGTTCTCCTGAGGTCAGAAGCAGGTCAAATGTGGGGGTGGAACTGACACTGAAACTGTGGGAGGGTCAAAGGGGTGGTGAGGTCTACTGACCCATTATACTTTCCCGAGGAACCAAAGCCTAGAGGAAAATCTTGGGCGACTAACTTAATCTCCCTTCCTTCCGCTGACAGACCATAAATAATACGTGACTTAGGGGACTAAAGAAGAAAGCCATTGTGATGCAGCATCAAATTAAAAGAAAATGAGTCTACACTGCAATCAGCTTTTTCTTAAATAGCAAAACTAAAACAAAGTATAGGGTTCTTTTAAGTGCCAAAGAATCCAATTACCACTTATTCCATTCTTCAGGTTATTAACCTCCATTTTAGCTACTAACTACTAAATTACCCCAATTGAAAACAACTAATATTATATTGAACCCAGCTGAAAGTACCAGAATCAGCCATCAATAATGCAGATTTCCCACATGTGGTTTGAAAGGAACGCATTAGCTCTCCAATATCAGTTAATTAAGAAATAAAGAGGCTGAGGATGTCTCTCAATCACTTCACACAAAAGAATAGGGTTGGCTGTGTGAAATCAGGCACATGGTATCAAATGAACACTGCTATATTATATGAACATTAGCCCTGTTACAATAGCAGCTGACAGTGAGTTTACATCAGCCTTCTGTTGAAGGTATTATCAGGTAAAGTAAAAGCAGGAACAGTTCAGACATAAAATCATAGAAAAGTTATAGAGTGGGAGGAGGTCATTCAGCCCTGAGTCTATAAAACTCTTGCTCCCCAATATGGTGAATCAAATTCTCTATTTTCCTTGTATCTTCCGTCACTCTACTCAAAGCAAATGGAAAGCTGCTGCATTTGATTCTAGCCTCGAACTGGATGTTTGGGATATTCTTTCTTGAATCTCTCTGTCTCTCCATACACATTTGCTTTTTTAAAAAAAGTCTCCATGAACTAGTGTCTCCCTCACTGGGTCTGGAGGCTGTATGAGTTATTATCACATGTATTGAAATGAAGTAAAAATCCTTTGTCTGCATATCATCCAGGCTGCTTTGGTGGTAAAATATGAAAATGAATTGCAGAATAAACTGTTACAATTAAAGAGAGAGTGTATTAAAGGTAGACAAATTAAGACCACAGCAAAGTAAATCCAAAATACATGTTATTATCAACGTATTTACTTTATACACCTCTGTGTTCACTACCTTACAGGCAGCTACAAAACAAAGAGTCCCAATAGAATCCATTAAAAACAAAAGACAACCAGTGAGAGAGAGAGAGAAGAAAATCACCAAATGATAAAAGTGAGCAAACTGAAGTTCACAACAACAGCAGCCATCATTACAGCCTATTTGGATGTCCACTAGTTGCAGGTCTCATTCTCAATCCAGCACAGACTGGCGCAAACCCCACAGGACAGTGAGTTGAACTGGCATGTCTCTTGCCTCCGACCCTGACACTCGACCAGTTCAATCTGGCCCGGTGCTTAGATCATCCAAACTTCGGGTCGTTCTTCGCTCTCAAACTCAGGTTCTGCCACGTCAGTACGGCCAGACCCAACCTATCCAATTTGGCTCTTAAATCGATCAAACCTCGGGTCTCTCCTCGCCTCGCTTTAGTCACATTGAATCACCCAACCTTTGCAATTCGGCTTGGCTTTTCAATTGATCAAACCTTGGATCCTCTGCATCAGGTTTCCTCCATATCCACTCCAGCCACAACTCCACGTTGCAACTGTCCTGCCTCAGCAAGACTCCAGCCACACCACAGATTGTGCAGGCGATTCAACTCAACTCCAAGAAGGAAGCCACAGACGACTGTGTTCATTTACCAAACAAAGCGTGAATAACAAAATATTTAGTTGCTCTCTTTACTTCATTGACTACCAGCTTGTCATGGTCTGGTCCGTGAAGTCTGCATTCCAGTTCATGGTCCGGTCCATCGATCCTTCTTCCACAGAGTGAAACTGGAGCCTTGCCATGCCAAGATAAGGGACTATCTTTTGTTGAGTTTGGAACGGTCTCTTTGTGTCCCTGTGTTTTGTGTCCGTGTCAAAAAAGAACCCTGGTCCTGTTCCCAAGGAGGGGTCCTGGCTCTGTGCTCTGTTCCTGTGATCCAAGACCTAGTCCAGGTGCTGTGTTCCAGCCCTGTCCAAGTCTGAACTTCATGTCCTCATCAAGTTCTGGTGCCTCTTCCACTCCAAGTACCTTGCCCAGCTCTGTGCTGGAGTGCCTCATCTAGTCCAGGAGTCTCTCATCCAGTCCAAGCCTAGTCCTAGAACCTCATCTATTCCCAGTCAAGGCTTCGTATTCCCGGTACTATCTAGTGTCTAGCCTGTTCCGAGCCTGAGTCAAGACCCGTGTTCCGGGTCCCTGTCCAGTCTCTGGCTTGGAGTTCTAGTCTAGGCTCCTTGTGCCAAGTTCCATGTTCGGGTCCCGTGTTCCTTGTCCTGTTCCTAGTACTTCAGTGTCTGTGTCTTGTATTTGGGTCTGCTACCATTGCCCCCTTATGACAGAGCTAGTCGTTGCTTAAACCAGTAAGCAGCACCATCTTCAGCCGGAAGTTTAAAATGGTATTACTGGATTAAGTTGGGAGACCAAGAGCTCACCTTTTGGTGTGTAAGAGGTCTGTTCAAGAGACTGAGGGGACAGAATTCCGGTAGCACCTGTATTCAAGTGTTTACATCCTCTGCCCCATGGAGTGGGGAGAGCAGAGAATGCCCAGGGTGAGAGAAGACCTTGATTAAGTTGGCTAATTTCCTGAGGCAGTGAGAAGTGCAGAGTGAGGCTGGATTGTGTTATCCGCCGATGGGTTTAATACTGGCTCCTGTGACGCAGTTCTGATGCTTTACAATGGTGAAAGTGTCTTGTAAATGGGAGCTGATATGTAGTTACTCTATCAAGTACTTGACTCACAGAAGCACTCACTCAATTTTAAATGCTCAGCATAAACCACACTGCCATCACCCCACTCAACCTCAAGAGATTTGAAGGGGAGAGAGTTTGAATGAACGCTCTGTGAAATGAAATACCTTTATATATTTGCTCAGAACATTACTGGCAAGGCCAGAGTTTATTCTTATTCTTTTCCAGCCTCTTTCCTGGTGAGGCTGCAATCAACCAGAGGAGTTGTTTGACAGTCAGACCAAAGTGGTGTGTTTGGCTTCAGTTCCAGAAGGAGGAAGGTGCCTCTGTAATTTTGAAACAAGCCAGCAGTAAATAAATAAATAAAATGGTTCCATAATCACAATGTCTGGCAGTAGTATTCTTTTCCAAATGTACTTAATTGCTTCAGTCTAACGATGGCCTGGCTGTTGTAATCTCTGCAACCATCACCCAGGCCTCTCAACGAAGTCAGTAACCCATGCACTGTGCCACTTTGCAGCGTGTAGGTCCCTGTAGTCTAGTGGTCGCCAACCCGTCGATCATGATCGACTGGTCGAGCTTTGAGACTTTCCCAGTAGATCCCGGGGGGAAAAAAAGAAAAATAAATACACAAATACTGTTGAGAGATCGTTTCTGGGCTGCGGGGTTTTAGTTCCATTCTTTCTGCCCAGTGCGCATGCGTGTAGCTCCCCGCCCCCCACACTACACAGTGTCCTTCACTGGTCCCCAACCACCGGGCTGCGAGGAAACGATATGAGTCAGCTGCACCTTTCCTCATTCCCTGTCATGCCCACTGTTGAATCCGAACCCACGCGATGCCATCAGTCGCCTAAACGCAGTGACACCCTCGCCCCAGGGATCACTGGTTGGCCTCGGGTAACACGGCTGGGGGGGAAGTGCCGTTGCTACTGGCCTGGAGTGTGGACAGATGGGCGCCGCCTCTAAACCACACCGAATGTTTGTGGGGAACCTGGTGCTAAAATATTCGCAGATGACCTAATTCGGGCTCAGGGTTTTGTAAGTAGCAGAGCCGCTACCTCGCTGCGATCTACCAAAACAAACTTTTGTCGGCTGATAGATCCTACAACGGGGGCGGGCACGTCCTGTTGCACTCCTCGCTCACTCGGTCGCTCTCTCCAGACTGCGACTGCTGCGGCCCCGGCATGGGGACCTCCGGCCCTGACCTTGTCCTCTCACCCCACCCATGGCCAGCCACACTTGGCCAAGGCATCTGGCGGCGGGCGGGAGCCTGGAGTTCGGGCCCGGAGGCAATGAAGCCCTCAAAACTGCTTTGGTACCCTGAGTCCAAGCACCCTGCACTTAAAGACAAACCCGTTGAGTTTTTTTGAGCAGAAAAAACGTGAGGAAGCGGGACAGAAGCTAAGTGCCAAGAGCCATGAAAACTACAGAATAGACTGGACATGAGGAACCTGCTTTGAGTATCGCTGTATTCCAGTTGTGTTTAACATCCCCAATTCGGCCGGACTGCAAGAATATTGTCAATATTAAACCGGTCCGCGGTGCAAAAAAAGGGTGAGTACCCCTGGTGTTTATACATTGTTTCTACTACTGGGCTGCGGGGTTTTACCTTTGGTCTTTTCTGCCCCGGTGTGCATGCGTGTAACTAATCGATCTGGGGTCGATCTTGCCTTTCACTGAGGCTGAGGTAGGGGATCTTGGGCTTAAAAAGGTTGGTGACCACTTCTGTAGTGTCTCGCTAACCCAGACTGTGCCCCTCCTGCAGGTGTTTTAATTTTATTTGTGTATTTATTTGGAGACAGTGTGGAATAACGTCTCCCGGCCCTTCGAGTCACACATCCCAGCAAACCCCAACAGCCCCGATTTAACCCTAACCGAACTGTGGGACAATTTACAATGACAAATTAACCTACCTGGTACGTCTTTGGAATGTGGGAAGAAACCAGCAGATCTGGAGAAAACCCACAGGGAGGACGTACAGAGACTCCTTACAGAGGATGCCAGGGTTGAACTCTGAATTCCAATGCCCAAGCTATAACAGCATCATGCTAACTGCTACGCTACCGTGGAGACCCGTGTTGGGCCTCTTATGAGTTATTGGTCTCTTTCCCCTGTGGTTATCCGGGTAAAGCTTAAAACTGCAAATGGTTGCTGTTAAATCAATCAGAATCGGGTTTATTATCGTGAACTGAACTGTATTTGTGATATTTGTAGCTTTGTGGCAGCAGTACAGTGCAAAGATATAAAATGCAAAGTAAGTAAATGATGCAAAAAAGTGTAACAAGGCAGAACTCATGGGTCCTGAAATCCTGCTGGCTTCCTTGCTGCAAAAATATAGGGAATACACACTTCGATCCTGCCAAACCCGTGAGATTGAGACGGCCCTCCCACCCCAAACCCCGGTTTGTGTGGATGCTGTGTAATTTGCTACCCTGTTACAACTCAGTGCCAAGGAATGAGACAGACAGTTCACCGCATATGTTAAAAGAATTACATTTATGGATCTTAACTAAAGGGTTAGTAAAGAAAGAAAAAAAACAAAAACATGCACCCATTATAATTGAACAGTCAAATGTGCACAAGTTGGAGCTCAACTCTTTCAAAAGGCGTATTCACTGATTGTCAGTTGACTGCGACCCTTGCTCTGTTGAATCCCGGTTTCCCCACCAGAATGAATCTTGTGACCGGCTCTCTCCAGCAGTCTCTCTCTTCATCTGCCGCTGAACAGAGGACCCAGCTCACATTCCAAAGCACCTGTTATCTCTAACCATAACCAAACACTGCTTCTACAGAAAGACCATTACCTTAGCAGTGAAACCTTTACCAGGGTGTTACAGTTCATTGACCATTCAGAAATCTGGTGGCAGAGGGGAAAAAGTTGTCCTTAAAACATCTGAGTGTGGTCTTCATGGTCCTGTACCTCATTCCCAATGGTAGTAAAAAGAGAAGATATCGTTGATGGTAAGGGTCCTTAATGATGGATGACGCCTTGATGAAGCAACACTTGTTGAAAATGTCCATGAAGTCTACAACCTTCTGTATCCTCTTGTGTTCAAGTCTATCAGAGGCTCCATAGCAGGCTGTAATTGAACCAGTCAGAATAATCACCATACGTATAGACAAATTTGCAAGGGTTCTTGGTGACACATCAGATCTGCTCCTAATGAAGCGGAGCTGCTGGTTGTGATGTCTTTGTGATTGTATCGGTGTGTTGGCCCATGATATACTCTCAGAGATGTTGATGCCCAGGATCTGAAGCTGCTCACCTTTTTCACTGCTGACCCCTCGATAAGGACAAGTGTGTGTTCTCCTGACTTCCTCTTTCTGATCTTCACAAAAAATTCCTTGGTCTTGCTGAGACTGAGAGTGATGTTGTGACACCACTCAAACAGCTGATCTACCTGTCTCCTGAAGGCCTCTTCTTCCCCATCTGAGACTCAGCCAAGTATTACTGGTGGTGGCAGTTGTGCTTAACCACACAGCCATAAATGTAGAGAGAGTAGAGCAATGGACTAAGCACACATCTCAAGGAGTGCCCGTGTTGATCGTCAGGAGATGTTCGTACCAATCCTGATAAGGAAGTGAAAAATCCAGCTGCAGGGGTTGTATGGAGGCCCTGGTTCTGAAGCTAGTTGAGTAATACTGAGGAGATGGTAGTGTTGGAAGCTGAGCTGAAAATCGATAAACAGCAGCATGATGCTGTCTAGGTTTTCCAAAGCAGAGTGCTGAGCTGTTGGGATTGTGTTTGTTGTAGACACGTTATGGTAGCAGGCAAGTTGCAATGAATCCAGGTGCTTGCTCAGGCAGGAGTTAGTTCTAGCCATAAGCAACCTCTCATTGCACTTCCTCATAGTAGATATGTTGCTTCTGGGCAATGTCTCAGAAGAAGGTTCTTTTCCCCCATCATCACATCTCTGAAAGCTCCATGAACACTATCTAATTTTTCCTTTATTTACACTTTATTTATTTTGTACTTGATACTAATTTTGTGCCTTTGTACTGTGCTGCTGCCCAGAACAGCATGTTTCTCATCATGTCGGACATAATAAATCTGAATCTGAATAGGCATTGAGGCAACTCATCTCGGGTACTGATATGATTGCTGCCCTTTTGAAGCAAATAGGAACTCCAAAATGATCTGAGATTGACATGGAGTTAATGTGTGATTACTGCTATTAAAAAGTGCCAGGATCGGGTAAGTGTACTAGGTGACTGTGCTGGAAGAAAATTCTGATTCCTTGAATTATCCAGCGTTTGGAGCCAAAAGCAAAAGGTGATAACTGGTAACCCCACTGAGAAACTGAACAGGGACTTGGTTGAGAGCTTCAAGTTCCTAGGTATAAACATCACCAACAATTTGTCCTGGTCTAGCCTGTGGACTCAATGGCAGGAAAACACATCAACTTTCTCAGAGTGAGTGCTAAAAACGTTAGGCATGTACCCGGTGACCCTTACCAGATTTTTACAGATCCATCCTATCACGATGACCACAGCTTGGAAAGGTAACTGCTCTGTCCAAGACTGCAAGACACAGCTCTCATTTACTTCAGGCAGGAGAAACAAAAGCTTTAGAACAAATAAGCTCAAAGAAACTTCTATCCTGCTCTTGAATGGACCTCTTATTGGTTAAAGATGAACCCATGACCTCTCAACAACATCATGGCTCTTGTATTTTTGTTATCTATCTACCTGCACTGCACTTTTTCTTTAATTGTAATGCTATTCAGATTTGTTCCCTTTTTACTACCTTGATGTACCTATGAGTGTTTGGAATGATCTGTCTGGATGGCAAGCAAACAAAAGATTTTCACTGTATCTTGGTAAATGAGCCATTGATGAGTTGGAGAATGATGAGAATGTGTGAAAATCACTACCGCAAGAAGAGATAAGATGCAAAGATGTGGGGGAGAGAGAAACAGAAGGAAGTGAAAACACGAGGAAATCTGCAGATGCTGGAAATTCAAACAACACACACAAAATGCTGGTGGAACGCAACAGGCCAGGCAGCATCTATAGGAAGGAGAACCATTGACATTTTGGGCCAAGACCCTTCGTCAGGACTAACTGAAAGGAGAGATACAAAGAGATTTGAAAGTAGTGGGGGGAGGGGGAAATGTGAAATGATAGGAGAAGACTGGAGGGGGTGGGATGAAGCTAAGAGCTGGAAAGGTGATTGGTGAAAGTGATACAGAGCTGGAGAAGCTATGCTCTCCACCTACGCTTGATCCGCCAGAGAAAGCAAGATCTCCCAGTGGCCACCTACGCTCGGTCCACCAGAGAAAGCAGGATCTCCCAGTGGCCACACATTTTAATTCCACGTCCCATTCCCATTCTGATATGTCTATCCATGGCCTCCTCTACTGTCCAGATGAATCCAAACTCAGGTTGGAGGAACAACACCTTATATACCGGCTGAGTAGCCTCCAACCTGATGGCATGAACATTGACTTCTGTAACTTCCGTTAATACCCCTCCTCCCCTTCTTACCCCATCCCTGACATATTTAGTTGTTTGTTTTTTTTCTCTCTCTCTGCCCATCACCCTGCCTGTTCTCCATCTCCCTCTGGTGCTCCCCTTCCCCTTTCTTTCTCCCTAGGCCTCCCGTCCCATGATCCTTTCCCTTCTCCAGCTCTGTATCCCTTTAGCCAATCACCTTTCCAACTCTTAGCTTCATCCCACCCCCTCCGGTCTTCTCCTATCATTTCGCATTTCCCCCTCCCCCCACTACTTTCAAATCCCTTTGTATCTCTCCTTTCAGTTAGTCCTGTCGAAGGGTCTTGGCCCAAAACGTCGACAGCGCTTCTCCCTATAGATGCTGCCTGGCCTGCTGTGTTCCACCAGCATTTTGTGTGTGTTAGCAGAAGGAAGTGTTGACTGGGTGAGGAGGTGAAAGAAGGGAGGCTTTCATGTGATTGGATAAATGACCTTCCTGTGCTCCAGATCCTGTCTGGTTCAGGTGGAGCTTGTTCTAATGACGTAAAATAATCACGGAACGTAGTCTTGTCAAGCTATTCAGCCCACCCATGTTGACCACAACCACCCATTTTTACACCAATCCTCCTCTGGCCAATTTTATTTTCAAACAATCTGCCACGTGATTGCTGACAAGTGACTTTCTGGAGAGATGCACTGGGTTAGGTCTGGCTAAGACATTCTGCTCTATTGCATAGTTATACAAGACTCGCACTCAAGTTCACTCAGAGAGTGGCAGTTCAACTGATACATACTCTCAACCTGAATGAAATTCAAAGCTTGCCATAATGATTGGAAGAACCATGAAATTATTGAAGTTACGTAAAAAATTGAGATCAATGACCAGCAACACTGTAGGCTACTAAACACATTAGTTATGTTGTGAGCTCTCAGCAGGCTACTGGTGGCTATGAAACAATAGTTTGACCAGACGAGAACAGCCAATTATAAGTGCCTGTGATGACCAGGCCTCATACCATCCACAATTGGTATTGCACCTTGTCCAAAGGCACCAATCATAAATAAGCACACTCCATCTCATTAAACAAGCATATATATATATAAAAAAACCAGTTATCATTATAATATGATTTAGGCACCTTGAAACAGATGATGTGTGAATTTAATTTTGCAAAGTCTCCACATTCAAGTGATGCCATGGGGTTCTGAACTACGTAGGCTACAAGAATGCTAATTAGGAATGTAAATATGGCACTGCTAGTAAATGGAAAATTAAGATTTTACCAAAAATAATAAACACTTAATCTGCAGTTAGTTGCTGTTTCAGGAGTCTGTGCTCAGCTTGTCTCTGAATTATTGCAATAACCTAATTTGGATGACCTGCTGCTTCCTCACATTCAGTGCCATCAAAGAAATAATTTGAGAGGCAGGCGACCAAGATGTTGTAAAATTGTGCATAGTTCACTTAGGCAGAGCAGGAATGCAGTGGAATCAGAGCTTGCAAACTTCTCCCGGTGAGGTCAGCCTAAATCTACCTCAGATCAATAATCTCTTAGTTCTCTGAACCGTACCCTTAGTTCTCTGAACATTTATAGAAAAAAAGAGAGAACAGCCCAGGAAAAGGCCCCTTTAACTCAAGATGATGTGCCAAACTGATTATGTTAATAGACCTAATTAAACTAATCCTTCTGCTTGCAATTGGTCTATGTTCCTCCATTCAATGCATATTCATGTACCAATCTAACAGCCTCTTAAACACTCCATCGTAATTGCCTCCACTACCACCCCTGGCACCCATAACTGTGTAAAAACTTACTCCGCCCATCTCCATTCAACTTTCCCCCTTCTTACCTTAAATGCATGCACTCTAGTAATAGACATTTCTATACTACCTATGCCTCTCATAATCCTTTATCAGGTCTCTCCTGAGCCTTCACCACTCCTGAGAAAACAAACTTTGTCCAGTCTCTGCCTAAATCACATGCCCATGTAGCATCCTAGAAACCTCTTCTGTATCCTTCCAAAGCCTGCAATGAAAAAAAAACCTATAATGAAACCATCAGATATGAATGCACTACTCCAGATATCACCGAACAAGAGCTTGATAAAGCTGAAAAATAATTTCCTAGCTCTTGAACTCAATGTCTTTACCACCTGATCAACTCGTGCAGTCTCTTTTAGGGAGCCAAGATGACCAAGATGCCCCTGTGCACCAGCACTGTGAAAGGCTCTGTTATACACGTTATCCTTCCCTTCACCTTTGATCTCCCAAAGTCCAACACCGCACAATTGCCTGAATTATACTCCACCTGTCATTTCTTCACCATTATCCATAACTCCCCACTGTATCCTTTGGCAATCTTCTGCACAGTTCACAATGCCACCAACCTTTGTGTCATCTGCAAATTTAATGACCTTCTGCCCTTTCATCCAGGTCATTTACCCCTTCCCCACAGTAATGCCTCAGTTCGACCAAGGAAACTCCCTTATAACAGCAAGAAATTCTAGAAACAATAGCTCAAGCATCATCTGTGCAAATAGAAGCAGTTACGATGCTGGATATTTGATTGAAGTTAATAACTCTGCTTTTCTCTCCTAACCTTCTGAGTGCATTCAGCATATTTGATCTTTATTCTAGGTTTTCAGCATCTGCAGGATTTTTATTTATGGTCATAAACCCTGAGTCTTGCTTACAAGTCCTGTTAGCAGTGTTCTACCACACAATGCCAGTAAAGGTCTACGATCATACTGACAAACAAGAGAACATCTGCAGATGCTGGAATTCCAAGCAACACATACAAAATGCTGGAGGAACTCAGCAGGCCAGGCTGCAACTATGGAAAGAGTACAGTCAATATTTCAGGCCAAGACCCTCAGCGGTCTTAAACTCTTTTCCATAGATGCTGCCAGCCTCTTGAGTTCCAGAATCATATTGAGTCTCCTTTCCCAAGAAACATTGAGATACATATATATAAATATCTGAAGCACTGATTTGCATCCAATAGAAGAGTACTCAATCTCTGTTCAATGTTAAAGTTAGCCTTCCCCCAAGACACCGCAACCTTGTCGTGGTTTTGGAGGTTTGCATGTCTCAATGTCCTGAAGTTGGCTGGAGTCAGGGCTTTATGCTTTAGCTTTTGGAAGGGTCACCATGCCAAACAGATCAAAGGATATAGGCCAGACTAAGAGTTGTCTAGCTGTCCTCCAAGTTCGGGGCTTCATCTCAGGGCTAACCACCCTGACCTGTAAAACAAAATAGTTGTGAAAACAGCAATGAAGACTCATTGCTCATTTGAGTGGCCAAGGACAGGCAGAGATGGAGGACCTTCACTGCTGTCCTAAGCAGCAGGACTATAACAGGAAGTAAGCAAAGTTAGCTCAGTGATACTTCCCTCCGAGTCAAGATTTCATGAATTCCTTACATGTTCTGATCACCTAGCAATATGAAAGTTGTCATCAAATTGGAAAGGGTGCAGAGTCTGGAAGGCTATAGTTATCAGGAGAGACTGAAAAAAGCTGGGGCTATTTCCCCCGAGTGTATGAAGTTAAGCGGTGAACTTCTAGAGGTTTATAAAATAATGACAGGCAAAATAAAATTAAATCCACAGCCTTTGCCCCAGGGTACGTAAATCTAAAGCTTAGAAGGCATCAGGTTCAGGTGAGAAGGGAAACATTTCAATGATAAGTTTTCCACACAGAGGAAGAGAGTTATATGGAACAAGCAGTCAGTGGAAGTGGCTAACGTGGGTACAATTACAATGCTTAAAATATATTTAGACAGCTACTAGGATAAGAACGGTTTAGAGGGGAACACACACGAAATGCTGATGGAACTCACAGGTCACGGACCATCTATAGGAATGAATAAACAGTCAACATTTCAGGCCAAAACTCTTCATCAGGACTGAAAAGGAAAGAGGGAGAAATCAGAATAAGTAGGTTAGGGGAGTGGATGGAGGACAAGCTGGGAGGTAATAGATGAAGCCAGGTGGGTGGGGGAGGCAGATGAAGTGAGAAGCTGGGAAATGATAGGTGGAAAAGGCAAAGGGTTGGAGAAGCAGAAATCTGATAGGAGAAGAGAGTGGATCATAGGAGAAAGGGAAGGAGGTGATGGGCAGGTGAGGAAAAGAGGTAAGAGGCCAGAGTGGAGAAGTGAAGAAGTGGGAGGGGAGAAACAAAAATTACCGGAAATTGGAGGAATCGATGTTCATGACATCAGTTTGGAGGCTGACAGAAAATGAAATATCCCCATCACAACAGAAGAGGAAGCCATGGACCAACACGTCAGAATGGGAATGGGGATAGGAATTGAAATGGTTGGCCATTAGGAAATTCTGTTTTTTGCAGATGGAATTGGGGAGCTCAATAAAGCGATACATCGGGAGACAGAATCAGGAGCACTAGATATAGTCAATGACCCTAACAGCATCACATGTGAAGTGTTACCTCACTTGGATGGACTGTTTGGAGCCCTCAATCCTTCAGGGGCAGAGCAAAGTGATGATGGCGCTAAACGGCAACTCCTTTGCTTGCATCTTTGGAAACAGCTCTATTTCCATATTTGATATCACTTTTATTTTCCTTTTCAAGGTCTTTTTGAAGACTCTGACCTGGAGTTACACTCTGACTTCAGTTCTTTGCGGGAATGGGACCCACTCTCAGGGCCTCACAACCATCTGCTTTTTGGTATCCCAAGGACATGGCCTGGAAGACTAGTGTGCCTTCAGGGTGCCGATTTTCATGGCTTTGGAGGCACTCTGATTCTAGGCCGGTGCCCCTGACTGAAGCATCGCGGGAGAACACGGAACATTGGGAGCAGCAGTTTGGCTGCCCGGGGTTGTCTGTCCAGAGACCTGAGCCTTGCTGGGGTCAACTCTCTGGGCACAGAGCTCAGAAAAAGTGACAGAACAGACTTTTAACATCATAAATCAGCGAGTTATTTGTTATGTCTCCCCTCTCGCTGTGAAACAGGGACACCTCTTTTTCCCTTATTCGTGAGAAGAGAGCCTGTGGTATGTCAAGTTACATGGTGAACGAGTAGTCTTTGGGGTACTGCAAGTCTGTGTCTTTATTGATGCTTTACTGCACGCTTGAGTGCTCTGTGGGGAGTGCCGATGCTTTTTTGCCGGTGGGGAGGGGGGGTTGTCACCTTGCTGTTGCTTATTCATTCTTTGACATGTTTTTTCATGGACGTTTGCAAAGAAAAAGAATTTCAGGGTGTATATTGTATACATTTTTCTGACATTAAATGTACTTTTGAAACCTATTGAATGGAGTTGAGGGGGTGAAGGAGGAAGTGCATGGTAGGTGTGCCAGGAGGGAGATTAGTGGGTTTAGAGGTTTATGCATTAAACACAGCAAATAGGATTAGCTCAGCTAGGTGCCAAGGCCATCTTGGAGGAGCTGAGCTAAAGGGTCTTGCTGTATTAACTTTATGACTCTAAGTCTCACTCCACAGATTTGAACACAGAGAGTGGGCTGGTTTTTCTGTAGAACTCTGAAGGCTATATGCCTAAACCAAAGCTCCATCTACCCCTATATTTAGATGTGGCACTTATTAGAAACAAAACAGCAGTACTCCTCCTAGTGTTCTGGTGAGCTCTCAATCACTGCCATTGACAGACGCTTGCAAACTGGCTGTGCACTTCCCTGAAACTGTGTCCAACTTCAAGGAACATTTAATTTTCTGTGAAGTGTTTTCGGGCATCTTCAGTTTGTGTATAATGTAAGTTTTCTTTTTGCAAATATTCAAAGACAAATGTCCCATGGATTGAGATTAGTCAAAGGCCCCTTGAAAAATATGCCTTAGTGATTCCTGGGAACCCTTGGCCCATGACTGCTCAGCCCAGCATGACACTTAGTCCATGAAAGGAACATGCTGTTTCCTAACCTAAAATCCTGCTTGCCCCATTGGACACCTGCCCAAGAGTCTGTGGGTCCCTCAGTGGTCTCATCATCCTCTTTGGAACACAAAGAAATGGAGTGGTAGCAGTTCAAAGCCCAGGTGGAGTTCAGTGTCATCAAGTATTCAAGGGTGCAATGAAAAACATACTTGCAGCAGCATCATATAAGCACTCACAAAACATAAATTATACAGAACTTATACAGGAATAAACATAGCTTTGTTTTTTTTCTGATTAAGTGTATTTTAGTGCAAAGTGATCAAGGTGGTCATCATGTTGCTGAACTGTAGTGATTGGTGTTTTGCTTGAAGGGAAGTACCTTTTTTTGAACCTTGTGCTTCTGTACCTCCTTCCCAATTGTAGCTGGAAAAAGATGTACCAGATGGTGGGCATCTTTGATGAAGGATGCTGTCTTTTTGAGGTGGTGCCTCATGTAGAGGATGATGTGCCCATGACGCACTGGGCACTGTTGTTGTTTGATACTGTCTGTTGTTTCATATTCATATTGCTTTACCAGACCATGATGCAACTAGTCAGGATATATTCAACAGTAGAAGTTTGTTACCCTCAATCCCAAGTGACTGCCTAAAAAAATTGGATTAGATTAGTTAATCTTAATTTGAGCTCAGCAGTGTATCAGTTGTATTGACGGAACTATCCAGCCACTTGACTGTGATTAGAAGAGCCTCTAATCATCCCAGTTTATCATGCTATTTTATCCTAATCTAATGACATGCAGGCAAACATAAGCACCAGTGTGCTATTTCAGAGCAAAATCCCAATTAACAGTGGCCCATCTTATTGCACAGGAGTCTCTTACACGCCTCAGATTCCAACCCCCACCACTAAGATTGCTTCACAGATTGCACAGCCTCAGCGACAACAACAAAAATCAAATTGCCATAAGAGATGATGGCAAAACAAGAGGATTTCATTTCATTAAAGAGTGCAGAAGCAGTCCATAATCGTTTGGGAATTGACATGGTTTTCAAAGCCTACACTAGAGAATTAATTAAAAGAATTTGGTGTCCTCGATTGTTTATTATTTTTGCTGACCCCACTGTGTGGATTAATATTTAATTAGCCTTTAGGAGGAATGGAAAGCACTTATTAACCAGTCCTGTCAGCCCATCAGAAGTCAAACTTTCAACAGATTTGTTTGCTGGTAGGAGGGGAGTTGAGTGGTTGAGAGGCAGGGTCCATGGAAAACAGCAGAGGCAGAGATTGCCTTGATCCTGCTGAACACTAATTTAGTTTCAAGTTAAATCCTGGACATGATGCATCAACCCCCAAAATTCAGCATTTTGCAGGCATTGTGAAATGATTGAACAAACCGGTGGTCTTCACAAATATGAATTCCAAATGCCAACACAGCAGAAGCAGAATTTGAATAGTGAAAGGCTTGTGAATCAATAGTAGGCACAGTGTCCTGAAGGAGGGTTTGAACTCAGAACACCAACAATTCCTGCCCCCGACACAGATGCTGCTCAACCCACTAAATTCTTCGTACAGATTGTTTGCTACTCGTGGATCAAAAGATGGAAACTCGGCACCTTGTCACTCTGATGAACATCCTTGTGTCTAGTGAACTGCTCAATTCCTTGAAAATCACCCTTGGTGTTCTAATCAGAGTAGTCAAAGCCAGCCTTGAAGAGATTAATGTAAAGCTTACATTCCCCTACACCCGGTCCATAGCTCAGATTGGTGAATGTCATTCCAAAGACTTGTGCTTGTCACTGAAGCCTCTAAATGGGCATATGTTCTACACTGTCTGAGGTGGTTCCCTGGTGATACATTAAGCCAAAAAGCTGGATGGATGGAGAAAATCCCAACAATGGCCCTTAACAACAGGATGCTTATTCATCTGACCACCCTTCTCACTGTAGCTTGACTGAATCAGAATCGGATCAGTTATTGCCGGCATACTTTGGGGCAGCAGTACAGTGCAAGACATAAAAATCACTATAAATTCTAAACATTTAAATAAAGTGCAAAAGGGGAATAGCGAGATAGAGTTCATGGGTTCATGGACTAATCAGAAATCTGATGATACAGGGAAAGAATTTGTTCCTAAAACACTACGTGTGGGTTTTCAGGCTCTTGTCCTTCTCCCTGATGGTAGTAATGAGAAAAGAGCATGTCTCTGACGCTGAAGGTCCTTAATGGATGCATGTCCTTGATAGTTGGAATGGTTATATCTGTGATGGAGCTGGCTGAGTTTACAACCCTCAGCAAACTCCTTTGATCCAAAAGATTAAAGATAAGCTTTATTTCTCACAAGTACGCCATATCAAAACATAAGTGAAATGCATCACGGACCAACATAGTCCAAATATGTGCTGGGGTCAACCCTCAAGTGTTGCCGTGATTCCGACGTTAATACAGCATGCTCACAACTTCCTAATGCTACCCTATGCTCCTCTAGAATGTGGGAGAGAAGCGGCGTGCTTGGAGGAAACCCACATGGTCACTGGGAGAACGTACAGCTGGCAGTGGGAATTGAACTCTGATCAGTGGTCACTGCTACTGTAATAGCATTACACTAACTGCTCTGCTACCATGCCAACTCCCACACTACCATGCCGCCTGTACATTGAAGCCTTCATACCAGACTGCGATGCAGCCGGTTAGAATCTTCACCTTCAAACCACAATGAATTTTTTCCCTCGACTCTTCTTCCTGACTCTAGTCCTGAATGCTGTTGGTATGAAAGTCGTTTTTTCCACATAATCCCATCACCTCATCTACTGATCATTCGTTCAAACTTCCTGTCCTGACTTGAATTAATGGCTTTATATCTTTTAATCTTCATGCAAGTTCCTCCATTTCAGTATTCCTTTGAAATTCCCAGAGCTTATCAGCAGTAAAATTTCTCCCTAGGGGAATACAGAACAAGTTATTTATAAAAATCACAAAGAGCGGGGGTCCCAGCACAGATTCCTGCAGAACAGTTCTGCTCACCAACCTCCACCAGAATACACTGCCACCCTCTGCCTTCTATTGGCAAGCTAATTCTGAAACCATGTATTCAAGTTTCCTGGAACCCTTGCCTCCTGACTTTCTGAATGAGCCCACCATGGGGAAACTTGTCAAGTGCCTTACTAGAGTCCATATACTCCTCATCCACTCCTCTGTCTTCATCAATATGCTTTGTCACCTCCTCAAAGAATTAATTCAGACTCATGAGGCACAACCTGCCCCTCACAAAGCCATGTTAACTATCCCTCATTAGAACATGCTTCTCCAAATGCACGCACATGCAGTATCTAAGAATCTTCTTCAATAGTTTGTTCACCACTGACAATAGACTCACTGATCTCTAATTCCCTGGGTTATTCTTACAACTTCTCTTGAACAAATGAATGACATCAGCCACCCTTCAAACTTCTGGCACTACTCCTGTGGTCAGTGAGGATGCAAAGATTATCACCAAAGACATAGTGATCTCTTCCTTCACTTCCCTTAATAACCCAGGGTATATCCTGTTCAGTCTCAGGAACTTATCTGTTCTAATGTTTTTCAAAAGTTCCAGCACATTCTCCATCTTAACGTCAACATGTTCTAATATATCAGCCTGTTCTACACTGGCCTCACATTCATTAAAGTCAATCTCACTGGTGAACCAAAATATTCATTAAGGACTCCTCTACCTCCTCTAACTCTAGGCATGTTTCCTCTTTTATCCCTGATTGCTCCTACCCTCACTCTAGTCATCCTCCTCTTCTGCGTTTATATGTAGAATACAATGTGGTTTTCCTAATCTTCCTTCCAAGGCCTTCACATGCCCTTTCTAGCTCTCTTTGTAACAGTCCTAACCTCCTTCATGGTATCTTCTAACTCTCAGAGCGCTGCATAATACTTGCTTCCTAAACCTTGAAGGCTTCTTTCTCCCGCTTGACTAGATGTTCAACGTCTCTTGTCAAATGTGGTTCCTTCACCCTGCCATCCTTTCCCTGCCTCAATGGAACAAACCGATTCAGAACCCAATGCAAGGGTTCCCTAAACATGTTCCAAATTTTCAATGTGCATTTCCCCAAGTACATTGGTTCACAACTTACACTCCCAAGTTCATAATTCATCCTCCTTCCAGTTCTTTCCCATAACATCTGCTCCTATTCTTGTTGAAGGCTGACAGGGAATTTTAGCTACTGTCTCTAAAATGTTCACCCACCAAAGTTCTGTCACTTGACCAGGTTCATTTGCTTAGTTTCAGCTCCAGAATGTGCTCTCCTCTAGTTAGCCTTTCTACATGTTGTGTTGGGAATCCTTCCTGGACAAATCTAACAAATTCTGCCCCACTTAAAACATTTGCACTAAGGAGGTACCAATCAATATTAGAGAAGTTGAGGTCACCCATGACAACAGCCCTGTTATTTTTGCATCTTTTCACTATTTTCCACCTGATCACCCTCATTCTGAAGAATACGGTGGATCTAATCTGAGACAACCCTGACACTGGTACTTGGGAGGCAACATACCATCCAGGATTCCTGTTCTTGTGCACTGAACTTGCTCTCTGTTCCCCTAACCAATGAATCTCCAATCACTCCAGATCACCTTTCTCCTCCCTTTCCTTCTGAGACACGGAGCCCAATTCTATGCCAGAGACCTGACTGCTGTGGCTTTCCACTGCTAGGTCTTCCCTGCCAATAGTATCCAAAATAGTATACTTGCTTTTGAGGCGAACGTCCAAAGGAAAACCCTGTTTTGGTTGCACATCTCGCTTTCCCTCTTACCTCGAATTTACACCTTATTTATAACTACATTACTGTTTCTCCTGACAATCAACCCGTTAGGCTCCTGAGTGATCTGGGGTTCATCCACTTCCAGCTCCAGTTCCCTAGCACAGTCTGTGAGAAACTGCGGCTGGATGCACTTCCTGTAGGTGTAGTCAGGGACTCCCGGTCTTTCCACATCCCACCAGAGGAGCATTCCATCACCCTGACTGGTATTCCCACTGCTCTAACTGTGCAATAAAAAAGAAAGAAAACAATCACCCGAAGTTACCTTAGACTCTGTCTCTTCTCACAGAAGCCTTTTGATGCCAAAGTTTCAAGCTTCCTACTCCAACCTTGTCCCACTCACATAATGGCTGCTCTGCTTAAACCTAACTTCCTTTTATTGGGCCTTACCAAGTGCCTAAGTACCCAGCAATCTGAAACTCACTGAAAAAAAACATTCATTTTTCTAAAATCTTGCACTCGCTCTCCACAAACAAAGGCTCATGAGAACATGAGCATACTGCGAACCAAACAACTTTCTTTCGCAGTAAGAAAAGAAGTTCTTGCCAGTATTCTGGTCAATTAAATTAAGAGTAAAATGTCCACATGAGTAGCATGTGAACCCCTACCTCCAACATGCTGACTCAGAGGAGAGGAAGCTATCCACTAATGCTCAGGCAGGTTTTTTTTAAATGCTGCTGGCTGGGGAGGGATCAATACTGATCAATTGCTTTGCTCTTTAGGATTCTGCCAATTTGCATCCAATTGACTAGAAGTGTGGGGGTCTCCATTTAACATATGACGCAATAAACCACCACAGTCCCCTCCCCCATCACCATCTCAGACTCAGTACTCAATTTGAGGTCAGGCGGCATTATTCCTCCTCTCTAAAGCTGCCTTTGAACCCACAAGTACCTTGTAAACTTCAAAGAAGCGGATGAACCGAGGTTGAAGTAGCGAGCCTGCATCCAGTGGAGCATTGGTGTATGGCGATTGGTGTAGGACGTAGTTTAGGGCTTGCTGCATGTACAGTCTCAGCAGCGCGGCTCTCTGAAGTGGACACAGTTAAAACCCAAAGCCCAGCAGTTGGTGGATGAAAACAATCCTCGACTAATACGTTGATAATGATGACAATTCTTTGGGGGTTTGCACATTCTCTCTGTAACCTTGCTCCCATGTCCTCCCACATCTCAAAAATACACAGGATTGTAGATTAATAAGCCATGGTAAATTATCCTTACCATATAGGTGACTGATAGAACCTGGAAGGTGATGATCGAAGGTGGAGAGAAATGCAGCTATGATCTGTGCAAAGTCATCAAGGCAGCGGAACAACAATACAGGGTCAAGATTCAGACACGACTCTCCATCAACAACACACGCAGCTTATGGGAAGGTCTGCACGCCGTTGCAGACTTCAAAGCTAAATGCAGTGGAGTTCGTAACATCGCTGCCTCTCTCCCAGATGAGCTAAATCTTTTTTACACTCGATTCAATGTTGCCAATACTGAGCTGATGCATCCTGCAGCTTGGTCATCTCTGAGGCTGAGGAATGCAGATGTTTCCAACGGGTGGACAGTCGCAAGGCTGCGGGACTGAACGGCATCCCAGGGTTGAGTACTCAGGATGTGCACAGCAAAACTGGCAGGTGTGTTTACAAACAGTTTTAATCTCTTCCTCTCCCAGTGTAGAGTACATTTGTGCTTCAAAACATCCACCATCGTTCCTGTACCCAAAAAGACTCAAGGTAACATGTCTGAACAACTGGCGTCCTGTCACACTCACCTCAATAATAAGCAAATGCTTTGAGAAGCTGGTTAAGGATTACACCTGTAGCTTGCTACCACCCACTCTGGACCACCTACAATTTGCCTACCAACACAACTGATGACACAATAGCCACAACTCTACACACCATCCTTACACATCCAGAGAAAAAGGATGCTTATGTGAGAATGCTGTTCTTGGATTACAGTTCAGCATTCAACACCACAATTCCCTCCAGGCTCGACAAGAAGCTCAGAGACCTCGGCCTTCACCCTGCTTTGTGTAGCTGGATCCTGGACTTCCTGTCAGATCACTGGCAGATGGTAAGAGTGGGCTCCCTCACCTCTGCCCCTCTGACTCTCAACACAGTTGCCCCTCAGGGCTGTGTTCTAAGCTCCCTCCTTTACTCTCTGTACACCCATGACTATGTCGCCACCCACAGCTCCAGTTTGCTAATTAAATTTGCTGATGACACTACACTGATTGGCCTAATCTCAAATAATAATGAGGCAGCCTACAGAGAAGAATTCATCACCCTGACACAGTGGTGTCAAGAAAACAACTTCTCCCTCAATGTTGCAAAAACAAAGGAGCTGGTTGTGGACTACAGGAGGAATGGAGACAGGCTGACCCCTATTGACATCAATGATCTGGGGTTGAGAAGGTGAACTGCTATAAATTCCTCAGCATCAATATCATCAAGGATCTCATGTGGTCTGTACGTACTGGCTGTGTAGTGAAAAAGGCACAACAGCGCCTCTTTCACCTCAGATGGTTTGAGAAGTTTGGTATGAGCCCCCAAATCCTAAGAACTTTCTACAGGGCCTGGTATGGGAACTGTACTTCCCTTAATCGCAGGACTCTGCAGAGAGTGGTGCAGAGAGCCCAGTAAATCTGTAGATGTGAACTTCCCACTATTCAGGACATTTACAAAGACATGTGTAAAATGGGCCTGAAGGATTATTGGGGACCTGAGTCACCCCAGCTACAAACTGTTCCAGCTGCTATCATCCGGGAACTGGCTCTGCAGAATAAAAGCCAGGACCAACAGGCTCTGGGACAGCTTCTTCCACCAGGCCATCAGACTGACTAATTCATGCTGGCACAACTGTATTTCTATGTTATATTGACTGTCCTGTTGTACATACTATTTATTATATATTATTATAAATTGTACATCGCACATTTAGTTGGAGAGATAATGTAAAGATTTTTACTCCTCATGAAGGATGTAAGTAATAAAGTTAATTCAATTCTAAGCAAGGGTTAGTGTAGGATTGGTAAACATGCGTGCTTGATTTCAACGTCGACTCGATGGAACAAAGAGATGCTTTTCATACCTTATGATTTTATAACTAGTGTACAACCTGCATCAACTGAAGAATAATGTCCTTACACTGCCAGAGAAAGAAAGTTGGATGTGTAAACATACCACTGCTTCTACATTTTCATGGAACACCTTCCTTTGCTAGCTGTAAAAGTTGAGGGGGGAGGATTTAAAACAAGAGGAGCAAGATTTAAAATGGACCAGAGAGGCAACTTATTCTCATAAAGGGTGGTGTGTACATGGAACAATCTGTCAGAAGAGGTGGCAGGCAAGTGAGATTAGCTCCAACTGACATTTTGGTTTGCATGAAAGTGTTAGGCCAAAGATCCTGTATCTATCCAGTGTAATGATGACTCTATGATTTAAAGAGCAAGATAAATTGATGAATTGGGCAATTTCAGTGGTGATTAAATCCATCAGGTAAATGTTCAGCTGTTCTTCTGATTGTTATAACAGCACAGAAGCAGATTCTTTCAGTCTACTATGTCCAAGGCAACCATCAAGTACCATCCCGTTTACCAACACCTGCCCGATAATGCAGTCTGCCTTAGTGATTGGAGTGCTCATCCAGATGCTTTTTAAATGTTATCAGGGTATCTGCCTCCATCTCCATCTCAGGCAGTGCACTCCAAAGTGCAACTACCCTCTGAGTGAAACTTATTTTTCTTCTTCAACCTCTTATTCCTCACCATAACCCTATGCTGACAGACAAGATGCTGGAGAAGCTTAGCAGATCAGATGGCATCTGTTGAGGTTAAAGGTCAAGGACCTTCATCTCCCTCCACAGATACTACCTGACCTCTACCATCTTGTTTGTGGCTCTAGATCCCAAACTCTGAGGTCTCTTGTAGCTCTCTGTCCTTAGACAACTCTGCCATGAGAAAAGCTTCTTGCTATACGGTATACTGTACCCTGTCTATGCCACCCATAATTTAGATAATTCTATCATGTTCCCCACCAGCACCACCCTGCAGCCTCATCTGCTCCAAAGAATACAAACCAGCCTTTCTAGTCTCTTCTTGTAACTCTATTTTGCCTATGACAAAATTGATATAAGGACAAATGAGATATCAGTCACGTGACAGGACCTCCAAGGCTACAGCTAAGAAGAGGTGAAAACCTTACTTGTGTTTTCCACTGGCATTCACCCTTTTTCATCTTGCTTATTTGTTCAACCAATGTGGGGTAAAGTGGCAAAGTCCTCACTCACCACTGGGCCAGCAAGACAGCTAACGGTCCACGGGCACAATGAAATGCCTAGCAACACACCTTCTTTACTCATATCATTTCACTTGATACAGTAATACTCGAATTTTTATCCTGTTTTCTACTTCCCTTTTGAGGATGTCCAGTGCATCTTACAACCAAGAAATGCAGTTTCTGTTGTAATGTTGGAAAAACAGTAAACTCACGCAAAAAGCCAGGCAATGATAAATAAAAATGGGTGGATAATATTGAACACAGACCAGTACAGTACAAGAACAAATCCTTTGGCCTACAAGGTTATGCCAAACTAATGAAGCTAAGGACCCCTTATCTTTCTGCCTGCATATGATCCATTGCTATCACCCTTCATATTCATGTGCCTTTCGAAGAGTCTTAAACCACTTTATAGTGTCTGCCTCCACCACTACCCCAGCAGTGCATTCCAGGCACCCACATCAGCCCGTATAGAAAAACTTGACCCACACATCTTTGAACTTTCAACTTAGGTTGTTAACATTGTAATGGTTCAGATTGCACCTTTCTTATTTAAAGCAACAATCATTTCCCTTTACCTGAGGCCTTGGTTTAATCTCATTTGAAATTTAGAGTGATTGGATTGGCAATAATGGTGACCCATCACCAAGAGAGTTGTGATAGGTTGCTGGCTTCAAAGGCAGAGTCTCTGTTTATATAAGGCCCATAATAACAAGGGACTTTCCTGAAACATGCTGGGGCCAGATTCCGACATGTAAACATAAATCTACATTTATATCCCCTTCAGGATCAGACGAAGATTCTGTGCCTTGGTGGGATATAGCTGTTTCCTTGTGAAACCAACAAGGAGGAGGTTTCACTGAAGATCCTCCTGCTGTGAGAATTTGCACTTAAGTAATTCAGAGTAATTAAAGACCGCCCCCCCCCCCACCAATTCAAAATAAACACATGCTGGTTAGAAGCCAGTTCCCACCAGGTGTTTATAGTGGAGCGGGGAGCACGTTGAAAGTTGCAGCTAGGTCACAATTGGTTATCTTGCCTTGTAATGAATTCCTTCCGATGAAATGTATTCAGGGGCTGTGGAGAGTTGTTAAGGGATGGGAGGCAGCTGGTATTCATATCTCTGTTGATACCAGGGGCTTGAGGTAGCCCCTTTTGCAGATCTCCCAATGGGACATGAGGGGCAAGTTATTTTACAGAGAGAGTGGTGGGTGTATGGAATGAGGTTTCAGAGGAAGTGATAGATTAAGGTAAGATTATAACATTTTAAAAAACATTTGGATGGATTCACAGATGGGAAAGATTTAGACTGGTATGTGCTGAATGCAGGCAAATTGGACTAGCTCAGGAAGGCACTTTGGTCACCATGAAGGGCTAATGTCCCTGCAGTACGATTCCATGTCTTGTACAAATAAATGAGAAAACTATCATAATGTGATTTCAAAAAAGAATGTGTAAGGTCTTCCCATTGTTCTAACTAACATTTATTCTTCAAAGAATGCAGCAGAAACGATTAACTGGGCATTATTACAACAATTGTAAGTCACAGCTTGGTATGGTAACCGCCCCACCTGTGACCACAAGAAACCACAGAGAGTCGTGGGTGCAGCTCAACGCATCACAGACGACAGCCTCCACTGTGTGGACTCTGTTGAATCTCAAAAAATGATGAGCCAGGAAGGAAATTCAGAGCTTAGTGACATGGTCACGACAACAATCTTTCCCTCAATGTCAACAAACAGAAGACAAGTGCACGTGCTCCTGTTTACAACAGTGGTGCTGAGGGCATGAGAGTTGAGAGCATCAAGTTCATAGGAGTGAACGTCGTCAATAAACTATCCTGATCTGACCACGTTAACACCGAAATCAGAATCAGGCTTATTATCACCGGCATATGTCATGAAATTTGTTAACTTGGCAGAGGCAGTACAATGCAATACATGATAATAGAAAAAAACTGTGAATTACAGTAAGTAAATTGATATTAAATAGTTAAAATAAATAAATAGTGCAAAAATAGAAATAAAAAAGAATTGAGGTAGTGTTCATGGGTTGAATGTCCATTCACAAATCAGATGGCAGAGGGGAAGAAGCTATTCCTGAATTGTTGAGTGTGTGCCTTCAGGCTTCAGAACCTCCTTCCTAATAGTAACAATGAAAACAAGGCTTGACCTGGGTGATGGGGGTCCTTAATGATGGGCACCACTCCTTGAAGGTGTCCTGGATACTGTGGAGGCTACTGCCTGTGATAGAGCTGACTAAGTTTACAACTTTCTGCAGCTTACTTCAATCCTGTATAGGAGTGCCCTTCTCCATACCAGATGGTGATGCAGACAATTAGAATGCTCTCCACAGTAGAAATTTGTGTGTCTTATTTTTTGGTGACATACATACCAAGTCTCCTCAAAGTCCTCATGAAATATAGCCGCTGTCATGCCTTCTTTGTAGCTGCATTGATAACCAATATGACCATTGATAAGCAATATAGCCGCTGTCATGCCTTCTTTGTAGCTGCATTGATAACCAAGGCCAAGGAAGCCCAACTTCCTGAGAAGGCTGAAAAGATTTGACATGCTTATTTGGACTCTCACAAATCTTTATTAGATTTGGAATTGGAAATGGTTTATTATTGATGCATGTACCAAGATACTGTGAAAAGCTCGTCTTGCATACTGTTCACACAGATCAATTCATCACACAGTGCATCGAGGTAGAACAAGGTAAAGCAATAACAATCTAGAATAAAGTGTGAAGTGCACAGCTGCAGAGAGTGTAATGCAGGTAAACCATGAAACCCAAGATCATAATGAGATAGAGTGTGAGGTCACAAGTCGGTCTTACTGTCCTACAGAACCCTTTAATAGTCTAATAACAGCGGGGTAGAAGCTGTGTTCGAGCCTGGTGATATGTCATTTCAGACTTTTGAATCATCTGCCCAGTGGAAGAGAAAATGTCCGGGTGGGTGGCTCTTTGATTAAGCTGGCTGATTTACTGACACAGTGAGAAGTTTAGACAGAGTCCATAGAGAGGAAGCTGGTTTCTGTGCTATGTTGAGCTGTGTCCACAACTCTGACGTTTTGAACTTTGCACCATGGATTTATCATGGCTTGGTAAGGCAACTACGCTGTCTGTGTCTGCTAGAAACCTCAGAGAGCTGTGGACACAGGTCAGAACATCATGGAAACCAGTTTTCCCTCCATGAATACTGTCTACACTTCACACTGGCTCAGTAGAGCCCCCAACATAATCAAAGACCCCAGCCATACTGGACATATTCTGTTCTTCCCTCTCCCATTGGGCAGAAGACACTAATGTCTGAAAGCCGGTATCACAAGGCGCAAGGGCACCCCTATCTTGCTGTTATAAGATTATCAAATGGCTCCATAGTATGATAAAATGTACTCTTGGCCTCACTATTTATCTCATTATGACTTTGCACCTTATTGTTTACCTGCATTGAATTGTCTTTGTAGCTGTAACACTTTATTCTGCACTTTGTTATTGTTTTACCTTGTACAACTTCAATGCACTCCAGGAATGATGTGACCTGATTGGATGGGATGCAAGGCAAGTTTTTCAATGTACACATGACAATAACAAATCAATAAGCTCTGTCCACATTTCTCACTGTCTCGGTAGAGCAGCCAACATATTCAATGACCCACACACTGTGGACAGCCTCTCTTCTCCCCTCCTGTTGGTTGAAGGTACATAGCCTGAAAGGAACCACCAGGCTCATGCTTCTCCACTGCTGTTATACATGATGGAACAGTCCCCTTGTATGATTCGATGGACTCGTGACCTCAAGATTTGCCTCCTTATTGTCTCCCTGCACTGCACTTTCTCTACAACTGAAACACTTTATTCTGTTATTCCTTTACCTTGGTGTACTGATGTGATGGATTACACACAGAACAGTTTTCACCTAGCTTTAATATATATGTATAACAATATTAAACCAATTCCACTTGAATCACAGAGGGTTCTATTGTGAATATTGAGTACAGGGGTAGACTGAAAGAAGGACATTATTGTACTGTGAAGGGTTCAGGAAAAGTTAGCCAGATTGAATTTCGGGAGGCAGGTTTGTCCTATGGGGAAATATTAAACAGACTGGGCCAGTACTGTTTAAGTCTGAGAGGTGATCTCACTGAAGTGCTCATAATACAAACCGTCTGACAATGCAGCACAGAGGTGCCATTTCCCCTGGTGGTTGTCTAGCACCTCTACTTTCTGAGAACTATAAGGGGATTTGGCATGTCACGGAATACACTGACTTCTACAGATGCACTGTTGAAATTATCCTGATTTCTTGCATCATTGTCTGGTACAGTAATTCCGACGCATAGGAATACGAGAGGTGACAGAGAGTCGTGGGCACAACCAGCTCCATCATAGCCACAGACCTCGCCACCATTGACAGTATCTAGATCAGGCACTGCCTCTTCAATAGATCAAAGTTCTAAGTAGATTTATTATCAAAGTATGTACACTTTGAGATGTGTCTCCTTGCAGGCAGCCAAGGTTGTACAATAAATGTACTCTGAATTTGAGCTTCGATCTCCATCTGGTTCATGCCCTCATCACACAGCTACAGTCAGGCAGGAGGTGCAGATGGCTGAAGTGCCCCGCCACTGCTTTCATGAAAAGCTACCTCCCTCAAGTTCTTCAACTGACTTGCACAACCCTAATCGTGCCTCAGCATGGAAGACTATGAATCTCTTTCATTACCATTGACCTGCCAATGATTGTGTCTTTCTTTTGTACTGTTATATTGTTTTTTTCTGGTTATATTGGTTTTGGTCTGATATAATAAGATACAAGAGCAGAATTGGTCCATTTGGCCCATCACGGCTGTTCTGCCATTTTATCATGGCTAATTCAATTTTCCTCTCAATTTTCCTGCCTTCCCCCCGTATCCCTTCATGCCCTGACCGTTCAAGAATATATCAACCTCTGCCTTAAATATACATAAAGATTTGGCCTCCACAGCTGCATGTGGCAAAGAATTCCACAGATTCACTGCTCTCTGACTAAAGAAATACTTCCTCATCTCCATTCAAAAAGGACACCCCTCTATTCTGAGGCTGTGTCCTCTCATCTTAGACTCTCCTGCCATAGGAAATATCTCCTCCACATCTTCTCCATCAAGTCCTTTCGCCATTTGATAGGTTTCAGTTTAGTTACCCCTCATTCTTCTGAATTCAGGTGAATACAGGCCTGAACCATCAAATGCTCTTCATACGACAAGCCATTCAATCCTGGAATCATTTTCATGAGCCTCCTTTGAACCCTCTCCAGTTTCAGCACATCCTTTCTAAGATAAGGGGCCCAAACCTGCTCACGATACTCCAAGTGAGGCCTCATCAGTGCTTTATGAAGTTTCAACATTACATCCTTACTTTTATGTCCCAGTCCTCTTGAAATGAATACTAACATTACATTTGCCTTCCTTATCACAAACTTAACCTGCAAGTTAACCTGTATAAGAACTCCCAAGTTGCCTTGCACCTCGACTTTTTGTATTTTCTCTCCATTTGTAAAATAATCAACCCTTTAATTTCTTCTCCCAAATTGCATGACCATACACTTCCCAGCACTGTATTCCATCTACCATTTATTTGCTCATTCTCCTAATCTGTCTAAGTCCTTCTGTAGCCTCTCTACTTCCTCAATACTACCTGCCCCTCCATTTATCTTCATATCCTCTGTAAACTTTGCAACAAATCCAGAAATTCCATCATCCAAATCATTGACATATAACGTAAGAAGAATCGGCTCCAACACCGACCCCTGTGGAGCACCACTAGTCACCAGGAGCCAGCCAGAAAAGGCTCTCTTTATTCCCACTCTTTGCCTCCTGCCAATCAACCATTGCTTTATCCGTGCTCAAATTTTCCCTGTAATACCATGGGCTTGCAGCTTGTTAAGCAGCCTCGTATGTGATACCTTGTCAAAAACCTTCTGAAAATCCAAGTACGCAACATCAACTGATTCTCCCTTGTCTATCCTGCTTGTTATTTCTTCAAAGAATTCCAACAGCTTTGACAAGCAAGAATTCCCCTTTAGGAAACCATGCTGACTACATCCTATTTTATTATGTGCCTCCAAGTACCCTGAGACCTTGGAAATTTCTAATAATCGACTCCAACATCTTTCCAACTCTGAGGTCAGACTAACCGGCCTATAGTTTCCTTTCTTCTCCTTCTCCCCCTCCTTGAAGAATGAAGTGATATTTTCCAGTCTTTATCAACCATTGCAGAATCTAGTGATTCTTGAAAGATTATTACTAATGCCTCCACAATCTCTTCAGCCACATCTTTCAGAATTCTGATGTGTACGTCATCTGGTCTAGGTAACTTATATACCTTCAGACCTTTCAGTTTCTCAAGAACCTTCTCTCTAATTATGATAACTTCACACATTTCATGCTCCCTGACACCAGGAACTTCTACCAAACTGCTAGTGTCTTCCATGGTGAAGACTGATGCAAATTATTCTTCAGTTCATCCACCATTTCGTTATTCCCTATTAATACTTCTCCAGCATCATTTTTCAGCTGTCCAATATCCACTCTCAACTCTTTTTTACAGTTTATGTATCTGAAGAAACCTTTAGTGTCCTCTTTAATATTATTCGGTAACTTTTGTAATTTTATGCATAATTCTATTTTCTCTATGTTGACTGTACCTAAGTGACTGTGATGTTGCTGCAACCTTGTTTTTCATTGGATTGTACCTTCCAGGACTTGAGCACAGGTCAATGAACTCGATTGATTTGATTTATTTTGATTAGAACCAAAACTCATTGTCTCAAGATAAAAGATATAACATTCAGCACAGAGCTGTCTGCCCAAACACTGCTGTGTGCATACACCTACTGATGGCTCTGGACACATCATCAGTGATGTTCCTGGAATCATCGGGTGTTTCAGGTCTTTCAACATCATACACCCTCCTCCAGGTGACCCAGCCGGGGGCTGATCAGACCCCACTTAGTGTCCTGATGGCTAGCCTCTCCTGACCCCATGACTCCCCTCTCTTGAGCCACAGCCACCTTGAGGCCCTCTCTGCCACACCGGCGGTACTGCAAATGCCTCTCCTCTTCCTCTCTCCATTGATGCCCAAATTGCTGTAGGCTCTGGCTAAGGAATGGGCTGCGAATCCCCTACAACCAACTTCCACTGGGAGACACCTCACTCTCCATCCAGCCTGCTGGCAGTTGCTGACCAGTCCTGCATACTTAGATAGCTTCCTTTCAAAGACCTCTTCCAAGTGATCTTCCCATGGGACTCAGCTCCAGCATCACCACCTGCTTCGTAGACTCAGACACAAGGACAATGTCTGGTCACAGGGTGGTGTGGTGGCTGTGATATGGTCAGGGAACCTCAGTTCACTTACAGCAGTCCCACACTGATTCCATTTTCTTTCCTCCACACATACCTACGCATTAGGACTAATGGACAATTGGCCAATTAACCTCTCAGCCGAGAAAATATCTCCTCACTCAGAGGGTGCTGATCTTTTGAACAAGAAGGCAGGTGGAGGATCTTTTTCAAGAAATTTCTAATTTTCTTGATCAAAGGTTAGTAAAGCTTCCAAGCCACAGGAGTACGTGCTGAGGACGCACTGAAGCTGGGTGCAGCCACCGCCAGTGCTCCGTGCCAAAGGACCACAGTTCTTCTAATACTGGACAGAAAGGGTGCGGATACCCCTCATTTACTGTCAAGATGCATTACCCCAGGGGGCCACATGATATTCTTGTTGCTCTTTGCATGATTTGTTTTTTTTTTACATGGGGGGTGATGTTCTTGATGCTGTTCTCGCAATTTTTTTCGTGTGTGTTGGGACGGGGGGTTAATGATCATGTTGCCATTTGTGTGATTTGTTTCTTTTTGCACATGCTTGATGTTTTTCTTTGAACAGCTTCCATGGCTTTGTGTTTTGGTTATCTGGAGAACACGGATCTCAGAGTTGTATGCTGCAAACATACTTTAATAATGAATGAACCTTTGGACATGAGTGACAACAATGCGAATGTAACAGGAAACAACTTAAGGCATTGACGATGAATGTTAGATGAAAAGGCATTGCACAATTTATTCTTGTAAATGATTTTTATTGGGAATATAGTTTATTTTGATATATAAAGATAAGGTAATGCTGAGGTAAAGGATGATTTGTGAATTCACTGAATGGCAGAGTGGGTTCAAGAATCCAAAGCCCTCATCCTGCTGCTTCTTTGTGTAGTTACAGAGTGACCATCCCGCTGTGACCTGGCATGGTACCAAATTGCGTAGAAGTACATAATTTGTTGAAAATAACCAAAAAGCTTTCTTCTCTATTTAAAATGTTGAAGTTGTTCACCAGGATTTGTGGCCTGGATTTGGTAATGGAGAAAGATTGGAGAGTCTGGACTTGTTTCCCTTGGAGTGAGGGAGACTGATGGGTGACCTGACAGAAATGTGCAATATTATAAGCGGGGTAGCCAGAATCTTGGGGTTTCAAACACAAGATAGCATAGATTTAAGGTGAGAGGAAGGAATTTTAATGGGGACCTGAGGCATAAGTGTTTTACACAGACAGTAGTTGATATTTGGAGCTTGCTGCCAAAGCAGGCCGTGGAATCAGATATAGTCACTAAGTCTTAAAGGCATTCAGACAGATACTTAAATAATGCAATGTATAGAAGGACAGAGTCCTAAGGCAAGCAAGTGGGATTAGTGTAGATAGACAAAATAGGTTGGCATGGACATGAAGAGTCATAGGGTCCAGTTCTGTACTGCACAACTGGATGACACTATGTGAAATTGATCATCATGAATATGAGGAACATATGTAATTTGAACAGGAAGCATATGGCATTTATATGGGAGGCGGATGGAACATCATTTTGTGGCAACTTTGTCAATCCAATATGATAGATACATGTACTGGCAACACTACACCAACTCAGCTTCTTATATATCAACTCCTCTTCGCCTGTACAGATGGGCCTCTCTCTCGAAAAGCAGTCATTCAGCTGTGACAAGCATTTATCATCTGGTACCATGTGTGAGACCTTAACAATGAAATGCCGAGTAAGGGACAAGCCATGCATCTCTGAATGATAATATTTTCCTGTAAACACCTGATGCTTACCTGAATAATTCCCTCCAAGATCTCTTGCACTTTTATCATGTGCTACCTTTCAGATTTCCTTAAGGCTGAGAAAGAGCCAGCTCTAAAAGCAATACCATCCATCACTTTCACACACTTATCTCCCTGTAACATACTCTCCTTCCAATTCTTGTATCCACACCAGGGGTAATTTACAATGGCCAATTAACAAAGTCTTTGAAGCGGGAGGAAACTGGTGCCCTCCGGGATCATCCTAGCAGTCACCAAGGACAAATGGACTCTGGGTGCAGACGACTGAGGAATTCAGAATCAAAGCTAGATCACTGGAATGATACAGCAGCAGCAATACCTGCTATGTCACTGTGGTGTACAAAGAACTGCATATGAAGAAAGGAACAATACAGAACCAGGACGTTACCAGGACTGGAGAGTTTATAGTCAAAGAGTCATACAACTTGGGAAGTGTCCTTTTGGTCCACTTATCCTTTTTGACCAACATTCCCGACTAAGATAGTCTGAGTTTGGCCCATCTTCCTCTAAACTTTTCCTATCAATGTAACCACTCTGAATATATTTTAAATTCTGTTATTGTGTCTGTCTTAACTACCTCCCATGAGTTATCCCCACATACACAACACCCTCTGTATGAAGAAGTTACTCTTCAGACCCCTTTAAAAATCTTTTTCCCTCTCACCTGAAACCTATGCCCTCTAATTTTTTGTTTTCTTTCTTGGGGAAAATGATTGTATACATTCACCCTATCTATACCCCTTATGATTTTATCTAACTATATAGTCATCTCTCATTCTCCTACATCCCAAGGTGTAAAGTCCTAACCTGCTCAGCCTCTCCCAATACCTCAGGCCTGTTCCTGGTAACATTAACAGAAATATTCTTTGCACTCTTTCCAGTATAATGGCTTTCTTACAAAACAATAGCCAGATTCTCCAAGTGTGGCCTCACCAATGATTTGAGGAAGTCAAAGAGTGCATGAAAGCAAAAGAGGGAATGCAATATAGCAAAAGCATGCGGGAAGTTAGAGGACTGGGATACTCCTAAAAATCATCAAAAGTCAACCAAAAAAGCAATAAGCAGAGAAAAGATGAAATATGAAGTTAAGCTAGCCAATAATATAAAAAAGGATACCAAAAGTTTTTTTCAGATATATAAAGAGTAAAGGAAAGGTAAGTGTGGTTATCGGACTGCTGGAAAACGACACTGGAAAGGTAGGAATGGAGAACCAAGTAATGATGGACGAACTGAATAAGTATTTTGCATCTGTCTTCTCTACGGAAGACACCAGCAACATGCCAGAAATTCATGAGTGTAAGTGGGCAGAAGTGAATGTAGTCACAATTACTATGGAGAAACTGAATGCCCTGAAGGTGGATAAGTTATCTGGTCCAGATGGACTACCCACCAGGGTTCTGAAAAAGATTGTGGAGGCATTAGCAGTGATCTATTAAGAGTCACTAGATTCTGGAATGGTTCCATAAGACTGAAAATCAGAAATGTCACTCCACTGTTTAAGAAAGGAGGGAAGCAAAAACACAGGAAGTTATAGACCAGTTAGCCCAAATTCAGTGGTTGGAAAGCTGTTAGAGTCCATTACTAAAGAGAAAATTTCAGGAGACTTGGAGACACATGATAAAGTAGGCCAAAGTGAGCATGGTTTCCTTTTGGCAAAATCATGTCTGTCAAATTTTTTGGAATTCTTTGAGGAAATAACAGGCAGAATAGACAAAGAAGAGCCAGTGGATGTTATTTACTTGGATTTTCTGAAGGCCTTTGGCATATAGCTGCTAAACAAGATGAGTACATGGTATCAAGGAAAGATACTAGCATGCATATAAGATTGTCTGACTGGCAGGAGGCAAAAAGCGGAAATAAAAGAGGCCTTTTGTGTTTGGCTACCGGTGGCTAGTGATGTTCTGCAGGATTTGGTGTAGGGTCTGATACTTATCACGTTACTGTGTATGCATGTGACCTGGATGACGGAGTTGATGGTTTTGTGGCTATTTGTGGATGGTACAAAGATAGTTGGAGGTCCAGGTAGTGTTGAGGAAGCAGGAGTCTGCAGATGGACTTGGACAGAATAGGAGAATGACCGAAGAAGAGTCAGATGGAATGTAGTGTAGGGAAGTGTATGGTCATGCACTTTGGTAAAAGGAATAAAGGCGAGACTATTTTCTAAGAGGGGAGCAAATTCAGAAATTGGATGTGCAAGGGGACTTGGGAGTCCTCATGAAGGATTCCTTAAAGGTCAACCTGCAACTGAATCAGTAATAGAGAAGGTAAATGCAATGTTAGCATTCATTTCAAGAGGACTAGAATATAAAGACGAGGATATAAATCCGAAGCTTTATAAGACATTGATCAGACTACATTTAAGGTATTGTGAGTAATTTTTGGCCCGATATCTAAGAAAAGATGTCACAAACAAAAGAAAATCTGCAGATGCTGGGAATCCAAGCAACACACGCAAAATGCTGAAGGAACACAGCAGACCAGTCAGCATCTAGGAAAAAAGAGTACAGTCGATGTTTTGGGCTGGGACACTTCAGCAGGAGTCCAGCTGGCTGGTCTGCTGAGCTGCTCCAGCATTTTGTGTGTGTTTCTCAGAAAAGCTGTGTTGACATTGGAAAGCGTCCAGAGGAGGTTTTCAAGAATGATCCTGGGAATGAATGGGTTAAAATATGAGGAGCGTTTGATGGCTCTGAGGCTGTACTTACTGGAGTTTAGAAGAATGATTTTTTTCTCTGAATGTCGTGTTTTTAATGCTCTGCGTCTGTGATGTTGCTGCAAGTAAGTTGTTTTTGCATCTGTGAATATATGTACAGGTCAATAAATGCAACTTCAATAGTTTGTAACCTGGTTGCCCCTCAGGTTCCTATAAAATCTGTCCTTTCTGACCTTAAAGCTCCTCCCCAACCCTGGGAAAAGGACTGAGCATATTCACCCTAGTCTATGCTCCTTGTAATTTAGATCACCCCTCATTCTCATATGCTCCACTGAAGACACTCCCAAGCTGCTCAACCTCTCTCCATAACTCATTCCCTGAAATCCCAGCATACGTCCCTGCTGAACGACATCTTTCCTTTGACAAAGTGGCCAAAGCTGAAAATAATATATGAAATGCGGTCTCGCCTGAATGTGGGATCACTTAACGTAATCACAAGAAAGAGCAGGTATCTTACCCTCAAAGCCCCGAGCCCATTATGAAACGCCAGGTTCTCTTGTCACTGTTGCTGTGGTATTTGTAGGAGTTTGCACCACACGGACAGCTTTCTGTATTTTGTACAATGTAACAATGACTACACTTCACTAATATTGACAATAAAATGCCTTGGGAATATCTTAAATTTGTAAGAATGACTTTTTTGGAGGGAGCAGTAGGGTGGAGTAACTGTTTCTTTTTGTTTGCTCTGTCTCATCACCGTTCTCACGCCAGTTCATCCCAGTTGAGCCTTTATAAGAAGAATCAATTCATCTGTCCCAATCTTAGAAGGAAATAAAAAAAACATGAAGCAAAGAGCCCACTTTGTTGTGTGCTCCCAACAATTTGCCTCATGAGCCAGGTCTGATACACTTGCCATCTTGTAATTTGCTTCCGAATGGCAGGTATATTCAATGGCAAAGATCTCACACAACAAAACGACTTTGCACCTTCACATGTTCTAAGAGATCATATGTCAGCACCTAGAATACCTTGAGATATTGCTGGAAACTTCTTATAGTATTCCTAAAATATGCAATAATATACAAGAAAGATTATAAATGGTCCTAGGTGTCCTGGTAAGCTCTGAGGTGAATAAGAAGTAGAGAAATGTCTGTATAATCTCATGAATAGACTCAATCCATCTTAGAATGGTAGAAGTTTTACACTGTGGAGAGAGGCCATTCAACTCATTATGTGTATGCCAATGACAAAGAGCTATTCTGGATACTGCCTCTTCTCACCCTCCCATCAGACGGAAGATGCAAAAGCCAGAAAGCACATTCCACCAGGCACAAGGACAGCTTCTATCCCGCTCTTACAACTAGTGTATGAACCTCTGGTACAATGAGATGGACTCGTGACCTTACAACCTACCTCACCATGGCCTTATGCCTTATTGACTATCTGCTACGCACTTTCTATTAGTATAACAGCTTCCTGATTCAGAAAATAATAGTTGCTCCCTTCTCCTCAAACTTCTCGCAACTTGCCTCTTTGTCTTTTCCCTTCCACTCTTTAACCTCATCATGACCTTGAACCTTAATGGCTAGAAACTGCACTTTCTCTTAGTGGGCAAACACGAGGAAATCTGCAGATGCTGGAAATTCAAACAACAACACACACAAAATGCTGGTGGAACACAGCAGGTAAGGCAGCATCTATAGGGAGAAGCACTGTCGACGATTCGGGCCGAGACCCTTTGTCAGGACGAAGGGTTTCGGCCTGAAACGTCGACAGTGCTTCTCCTTTCTCTTAGTGGAATGGGGTTCTGATACACAAAGTAATAGTTACTGTCGAACTTCCTGCAGCCCCCTCCCCCCAAACACCTTTGCATTTTCTTTTCCACTTTCTGCCTTGTCATGCCTTGCACCTGGACTTTCTCAGTAACTGTAACACTCAGTTCTGAATTCTTTTATTGTTTATCCCTTGTATCACCTCAATGTACTGATGAGATGAAATGATCTTTCTGCATTAGGGTCAGGGTGAAGGCTGGATGACGTGCAAGGCAGAGTTTTTCACTGTAACATGGTTCAGGTGACAAACGTTATGCTAGTCATGGCTCCTCAAGTTCACATCCAAGTACTGTTTAAATATGATATCTGGTTCTCCTTTCAGGCATCTAGTTCCAGACCTTCTCACTATCTGGGTGATATAAATTTTCTTCCCCTGCCCTTGCCTTTAATTCATCTGCCAATTTCTTCAACCCTTATTTCTTGACCACCGAGACTCTCCTGAGACTGCTCATAAGCTCAAGCACCTCTGTTCATCTTGATTCAAAGAAAACAATCGACCTTTCCTCATAACTATCAACGTCCTCATAAATCATCAGTGATGTCCACTTCCAGAGAATGAATAAATTAAATAAAAACAAGTCAGTCCTAATGCTCCATCCACAATTCCTCTCAATTTTATTTCACTCAGCCTTCAATATACTTTCTGCCAAGTACTCACTTTCCTTTCAATATTTCTTCATACTCTTTATCTCATTTTAATGTGGCAGCTGGTTCAAATCCCTGCATAAAAGGCTTGTTACTCAACTTCCTTTCGATTTATTTATTAATTCTCAGCATTACACCTTGTACTGTATATGATCAAATGACCCTTTGAATGCAGGTTTGTGCAACACAGAACATGGAATTCTGCAGCACGTTACAGACCCTTTTACCCACAATGTTGTGCCGACCATGTCACCTACTTTAGAAACTGCCTAGAATTTCCCTACCGCATAGCCCTCTGTTTTTCTATGCTCCATGTACCTATCTAAAAGTCTCTTAAAAGGCCCTATTGTATCTATCAAGTACCCTTATTGTATTTGCCAGAACAAGCTGTAACCATCTGTTCAATGTAGACCCACCTATGTATCACTTCATATGTGTACACACACACACGTTAAAAATATCCAGAATATTTGCAGCATGAATCTTGGTTTCATTGTACTCAATGTCTTCTCTCAGTGTAGTGTCTATCTTTACAATGATAGATAACTTCCCAGTATATCCCTATTGTGACTACTCTCAATACCTGATGTTTGCGAAGATTGTGAACACAGAGCTTACTTCTGAATGGGCAGTGATTTTTAAAAAATGGAAACTGGGAAAGTTGATACTTTGTGGAAGTGTGTATTGATCACAATGCTTAAAGCATTTGCAGGAAAATTATTCGTGTTTCACCCAACAGAACATACTTCCGCTGCATTCAGTGTTGGATTCAGCTATTCTATATTATCAGAGTGTAAGACTAGATACCCACTAGCCAATTCTCTAGCTTTTAGGCAAGTATTCAATAACAATTACATCTCAGAATAAGGTAAACATTTTCTCAGTTACGTATAAGAATGTCCTCTCTCTTTGCTGCTCTTTTAGAAGGAATATGGACTTCTTAGCTTTCCATCTAAAGTGTACAGCACAAAACCAAGAAAAACTTGGATCTTGTTGGTCCTAGTTGTATCTTTGCATCTATTTTTTGGGTACATTACTTCAGGAAGCACATCAATGCCTTTGTAAGAACACAGAGATGTTTTATTAGAATGGTGATAGGTACAAGTTGCATGCACTGGTGCAGGAAGCCAGAAGTCTATAGCTGCCCAGAAGATGCTAGAGGAACTCAATGGGTCAGGTAGCACCTGTGGAGGGAAATGCACTGTCACCATTTCTGTTTGTGACCTTTCATCTGGATAGTCATCTTGACACAAAGCATCATCTGCCTCATCTTCTATGAGAGTTCCCTGTTGCCCTCAAATACATGATTTTTCAAAAAATTACTTACCTTCCTCTTTTAATATCCCCAATGTTTTAGCCTCCACTGCCTTCTGGGGCAGAAAATTCAAGAGATTCACTGCGCTCTGTGAGAAGAAATTCCTACACGTCTCAGTTTTAAACAACCATCCTTAAGTCTCCAAACCTCGTTTGAGTTTCTTCCACTAATGAAAACTCAATGACCACCACGTAATGCCATATAATGCCCCCTTAGTATCATAGGTTTCAGTAAGATTATCCCCATTCTTCTAAGCTCCAAAGAAAGGTAATGACAAGAGTAAACAAACAGCTGTTGTAACTTTAAAATGAAATAAATTAAACTAAGTGAGAAAAAAAACAAAATTAACCTTCACAAACATAGGAAGGTCCGCAGATGCTGGAAATCCAGAGCAACACACACACAAGATGTTGAATGAACTCATCAGGTCAGACAGCATCTATGGAAATGAATAAACAGTCGATGCTGCAGGTCAAGACCCTTCTTCAGGACTGAGAAGGAAGGGGGAAGATGCCAGAATAAAAAGGTGGAGGGAGGGGAAGCAGACTAGCTAGAAGGTGATATGTGAAGCCAAGTGGGTGGGAAAGGTCAAGGGCTGGAGAAGAAGGAAGTTGGCAGGAAAAGAGAGTGCACCATAGGAGAAATGGAAGGAGGAGGGAACCTGGGGGAAGTAATAGGAGGGTGAGAAGAGGTAAAGGATCAGAATGGGGAATAGAGGAAGGGGGGGGGGATTTGTTTACCTGAAGGAGAAATTGATATTCTTGCTTTCAGGTTGGAGGCTACCCAGACAGAATATAATGTGTTGCTCCTCCACTCTGAGGGTGGCCTCATCTTGGCACAAGAGGAGGTCATGGACCGATATGGGAATGGGAATGGGAATTGGAATGTTTGGCCACTGGGAAACCCAGCTTGTGGCAAATGGAGTGGAGGTGTCCAACGAAGCAGTTCCACAATTTACAATGGGTCTCACCAATGCAGGGGAGGCTCCATTGGAAGCAACAGACGCAATAGCCAGAACCCAGCGGATTCACAGATGAAGGACTACCCGGAGGTGCAGCACTTCGGCTGCTTGTAGAGGAAAATGCCAGGAGGGAGATTTGTGGGGATGTTTGAAAGGGTAAGGGAATCGCAGAGGGAGTGATCCCTGCGGGAAGTGGAGGGGTTGGAGATTGTGGCAAGCAATCGGTCCGTGATGACAGATGAGAAGACTCGTTTATCTCAACTGCTGTTTTTCTTGCAACAAGCACAATACCAGACAGAGTCCCATGGCTCGATGAGAACTACCTCAGTCAAATAAATACTGGGGTGGGAGGGGCAGCAAGGGAGGCGGGTAACAGGTTCCGCCATGTACCCCGGGTTGGGGAGCCTGGGCACCCCTGCCCCATTGGCATTCCCTGGGAAGGTATAATGCTCAGTTCCTCGGTTCCCCTTCCAGGATGGCATCCCTTCTTCAGAGCCCGGCCCGGGGTGCGTGGGAGGCATACCAGTCAGTCCCTCAACTTACTCCAAGGTCAAGATGGCACCAGGTATGGTGGCTATGTTGCAAGCCTGTACCAACTTTACAGTGTACTACTCACTTCTGCAATTTCCTTTGCATTTCTTGGTCAAGTAGCTGATAGTCACATCAGATATGATAGATTGACTCCTCTGAACATCGGGAAGATTGCTTTTACCCACAACATGCTGCCTTTTCTATACCGGGAACTCCTGTTTACATTATCCATGGGAGGCTCATTTTATTACACTGTCATACCTCAGAAACAGCGCCAGAGGTGAGGGAGAAGGTCTGGTGTCCTGGTGAGGTTGAGACGGTGTGCTAATCTGTCACCGCTCCCTAGCATATCCTGGTTAACGTTCAGTCCCTGGGCAACAAGCCATGTGAACTGAAAGCCAGAATCTCCTACCAGCAGGAAACAAAGGGGTGTAATGTTTTGTGCTTCGTGGAGACCTGGTTGACAGCGGAGATACCAGATCATGCCATTGAGCCCTCTGGGTTCTCCCTTCCAGGTGGACTTCTCTGGCAAGAGTAAAGGAGGAGGGGTATGCTTCATGGTCAATATTGCCTGGTGCAACCCCTGGAATGTACATGCCCTCAAATCTTTTTGTTCCCCAGATCTGAAGTATATTGTGCTGCTGTGTAGACCTTTGTGGTTGACTAGGGAGTTCACGGCAGTGTGCATTCCGCTGCTGGCTGATACTGACCTGGCTCTCAAGGAACTGTACGAGACCATCAGCGCCCTGGAGATGGCATACCCAGAGGCTGCCTTTATCATCGCTGGAGACTTTAGTACAGCATGCTGTCTAGACATCCAGGTGAGCACATAGGGAGATAGCATTCTTGACCACTGCTATCTCTCTTCTGCAATCCTTATAAAGCACTCCTCCACCCATTGTTTGGAAAGTCGGATCCCTCCTCCATCTTGCTTGTGTTGATGTACAGGTAAGGTTGAAACAAGAGGCGGCCATGGTTAAAACTATCCACTATTGGTCCGACCAATATGGCTCCATGGTACAGGACTGCTTTGATGATGTCAGCTGGAATGTCTTTCATGATGAGGATGTCTCTGAGTTCATGGATGGGGTCATAAGCTTCATCAGAAAGTGCATCGAAGATTTTGTCCCCAAGAAATTGGTCAGGGTCTATCCATACCAGAAACCCTGGATCAACAGCTCCATGCTTACCGTGTGAGACAGAGCTTACATTGCCACTAACCAACAGGAACTCCAGAAGTGCAGTTACAAACAATGCAAAGCCATCAAGGCAGCAAAACAACAAAACAGGGACAAGATCCAGACATAACTCTCCTCAAACACACACAACTTATGGCAAGCTCTGCACATCGCAGCCTTCAAAGGTATCTTTTTTACACTTGGTTCAATGTCACCAACACTGAGCCCCTGAGGAGAGCTGCTGATGTGACCTGCACCTTGGTCATCTCTGAGGCTGAAGTATGCAGGTGTTTCCAACAAGTGGACAGACGCAAGGCTGTGGGACCGGACGGCACAACTGGCAGGTGTGTTTACAGACATTTTTAATCTCTCCCTCTCCCAGTGTAGAGTGCCCTCCTGCTTCAAAACACGCACCATTGTTCCTGTACATAAAAAGATCAAATGTCTGAATGACTGGGGTACTGTCACACTCACCTCAATAATAAACAAGTGCTTTGAGAGGCTGATCAAGGACTACATCTGCAGCTTGTTACCACCCAAACTGGACTCGCTACAACTTACCTACGGACACAACTAATTGACAGATGACACAATAGCCACAACTCTACACACCATCCTTACACATCTGGAGAGGAAGGACGCTTATGTGAGAATGTTGTTCTTGGATTACAGTTCAGCATTCAACACCATAATTCCCTCCAGGCTCGACAAGAAGCTCAGAGACCTCGGCCTTCACCCTGCTTTGTGTAGCTGGATCCTGGACTTCCTGTCAGATCTCCGGCAGGTGGTAAGAGTGGGCTCCCTCACCTCTGCCCCTCTGACTCTCAACACAGCTGCCCCTCAGGGTTGTGTCCTGTCCCCTTTTTTACTCCCTGTATACCCATGACTATGTCGCCACCCACAGCTCCAATCTGTTAATTAAATTTGCTAACGACACTAAATTGATTGGCCTTATCTCAAATAACATTGATGCAGCCTACATAGAAGTCATCACCCCGACACAGTGGTGTCAAGAAAGCAACCTCTCCTTCAATGTTGCAAAAACAAAGGAGCTGGTTGGGGACTACAGGAGGAATGGAGACAGGCTAGCCCAAGGGTCGGCAACCCGCGGCTCCGGAGCTGCATGGGGCTCTTTGATCTCTGTGCTGCGGCTCCCCGTAGTTTGTTAGTTTTTGAAATGTAATTCGAAATTTGAAGATTATGGTGATCTTGTACAATCTAAAAACGTTGTGGCGACCCATTTCCTGGCACATCCGAACCGGCTCACAATTAGCCACCGTTCCGGCTAAGGGAGATAGCCTACGGGGGTTTGTGAGTATGTGTCTTTTGGAGCATCCGCGCCCACGGGGACGGATTGAGGGAGGCTTTAAATCAAGGCTGTTTAGTTTGAAAGTTACCTTTGACTGCAGTGTCTTTATTTTAGCGCTGCGTGTAGCGCTACACTGCTACAACGTGTTTTTTATTGCTATTAATATACATCACCGCTGCCAATGCCTGACACCCGCCAGTGCGCGCTTTCTTTTAATTCTTCGATTCAAGGTAGGCTACCTATGGAGTAACCTTCAACCCAACGTCTTTTTTTCAGAGTTCAAAATGTTTTTGTTGCATGCAGAAATGTAATTTCATTTTCTCTGCAGGAGTTCATCAATTTCATAAATGCAACACATTATATTTTGTTTATACATAGTATAAAGGCAAAAAAAAACCGTTGTATGCAGTGTTATTTCATTTTAAATGTCAAACGGGTTTTGTGGCTCCCAGTGTTTCTTTTCTGTGGGAAATGGGTCCATATTGGCTCCTTCAGTGGTAAACGTTGCCGACCCCTGGGCTAGCCCCTATTGACGTCAATGGATCTGGAGTTGAGAGGGCAAACAGCTTTAAGTTCCTCAGCATAAACATCACCAAGGATCTCACTTGTCTGTACATTCTGGCTGTCTGGTGAAAAAAAGCACAACAGCGTCCCCTTCACCTCAGACGGTTGAAGAAGTTTGGCACGAGTCCCCAAATCCTAAGGACCTTTTAGAAGTGCTCAGTTGAGAGCATCCTGACTGGCTGCATCATTGCCTGGTATGGGAACTGTACGTCCCTTAATTGCAGGACTCTGCAGAGAGTGGTGTGGACAGCCCAGCGCATCTGTGGATGTGAACTTCCCACTATTCAGGACATTTACAGAGACAGGTGCATAAAAAGGGCCCAAAGAATCATTGGGGATCCAATTCACCCCAACCACAAGCTGTTCCAGCTGCTACCATCCAAGATGCTCAAAGCAGCTGGGCAGGTTGACTCTGTGGTTAAGAAGGTGTATGGTGTATTGGCCTTCATCAATCGTGGAATTGAATTTAGGAGCCGAGAGGTAATGTTGCAGCCATATAGGACCCTGGTCAGACCCCACTTGGAGTACTGTGCTCATTTCTGGTTGCCTTACTACAGGAAGGATCTGGAAGCCATAGAAAGGGTGCAGAGGAGATTTATAAGGATGTTGCCTGGATTAGGGAACATGCCTTATGAGAACAGGTTGAGTGAACTCGGCCTTTTCTCCTTGGAGCGACGGAGGATAAGAGGTGACCTGATAGAGTTGTACAAGATGATGAAATGCATTGATCGTGTGAATAGTCAGAGGCTTTTTCCCAGGGCAGACCCAAAAAATTGATGTCCACAAGAGGGCACAGGTTTAAGGTGCTGGGGAGTAGGTACAGAGGAGATGTCAGGGGTAAGATTTTCACCCAGAGAGTGGTGAGTGCGTGGAATGGGCTGCTGGTAACAGTGGTGGAGGTGGATACGATAGGGTCTTTTAAGAGACTTTTGGATAGGTACATGGAGCTTAGTAAAATGGAGGGCTATGGGTAAGCCTAGTAATTTCTAAGGTAAGGACATGTTCAGCACAACTTTGTGGGCCGAATGGCCTGTATTGTGCTGTAGTTTTTCTATGTTTCTCTGAAACGGTACTACAGCATAAAAGCCAGGATCTGCAGGCCCCGGGACAGCTTCCACCAGTGCCATCAGACTGATTAATTCGTGCTGATACAATTGAATTTCTACGCTCTATTGTCTGTCCTGTTGTACATACTATTTATTACAAATGACCATAAATTGCACATTGCACATTTAGATGGAGACATAATGTAAAGATTTTTACTTCTCATGTGTTTGAAGGATGTAAGAAATAATGTCAATTCAATTCAGTTCTTAAGATGCTCTATCCAGTGTCGTAGTTCTTCAATTTCGAATCCCACTTCCGACATCAATGTGACGAGCATTCTGTCTGTGATGACAGACAAGAAGAACTTCTTTATTTCAACTGCCATTTTTATTATGACCAGCACAATAACAGACAGAGTGTAACAGCTCAGTGAGAACGAACTGAGTCATATACAGATGGGGGGGGTGGGGAGGGGAGGGGTGGTGATCATTACACACCCGGTTACAGTCAGGGTGGCAGACAAACGCACAGGTGAGCAACTACATAACCTGAGCAAGAATGAATGAACTTGAGCATCCTACACACCACAAATGTATTTTAAAACAAGAACAATAAGTAACGCTGGCTACTAGGAATGCTAGGGTGAGCTGTCGATCACACCCCTGGAGAGCCTCAATATAAGGTTCCCTCTGGAGATGGCAGAAGTTGTGGAGAATGATGTGTTGAATGCCGAGGCTCGTGGAGTGGTAAGTGAGGACAAGTGGAACCCTATCACTCTTAAGGCAGCAGGATGATGGGGTGAATATGGATATATGGGAAATGGAGAAGATGTGGGTGAGTACAGCATCAATAGTGGAGGGTGGTAAATACCGTTCTTTAAAGAAAAGGAGATCTTTGATATCCTGGAAAGCCGTTTCCTGGGAACAGATGTGGTGGAACCAAAGAAACTGAGAATAAGGAACAGCATTTTTGCAGGAGACAGGTTGGGAAGAGGTATAGTCGATATAATCGGGGAATCAGTAGGTTGTGAAAGATGTTGGTTGATGGTTTGTTGCCAGAAATGTGGACAGAGAGATCAAGAAAGGGGAGAGAGGTGTCAGAAAGGAACTATGTGATTTTAAGGGCAGGGTGGAAGTTGGGGACAAAGTTGATGAAATTGATGAGCTCAGTATGAGTGCATGAAGCAGCACCAATGCAGTCATCATGTAGCAGAGGAAGATTTAGGGAGAATTAGCAGGGAAGGCTTTGAACATGGACAGATCTATGTAAATTAATCTTCATTGGGAAGACAATTTAAGAAGTTTCTAGTTCTGACAAAGCATTGCAGACCCAAAACATTGAGCATTTTTTGCTTTCCACAGATTCTGCCTGACCCTCTGAATGCTTACGGCACTTTCTGATTTTGTATCAGATATCTAGCATCTGCAGTTTCTTTTTGATTTTCATAAAATGACAATTGCACGTGGTGGATAATTTGGTGTGAGTTTTCACAATTATATGCAATAAGATATTGAAGGATATGAAACAGAGGAGGAGCAACTGACAATCTGCTGGAGGAACAGCAGGTTGAGCAGCATCTGTGGGAGGAAAGGATCGAATCCTTGCATCTGGATTGAGAGTGGAGAAGGGCAATGGTCAATACAAAGAAGCCAAGGAGATTGGCTTGACAGGGGTCTGAGGTAAGTTGTGGACTGAGTCTCATGGTCAAAAGCTAGATGTGGGTGTTGCTGAACTAGAATGTTATCAATTTAGAGGCTGTACAGGGGAGATCTCCTGGTGTGATGTGAACCTTGGCAGTGATCCACCAAGTTCCTTCTTGAGATTGTTTATTGCTCCAGATTCCAGCATCTGCAATCTCCTATATCTCCATGGAACTAGGTAGGGTTGAGATGCACATTAGGCCCAGGCTAATTAAAGTGTTGGCCAGGGTTCTCCTAAATCCAAATCAGGCAGTTGTGGGTTCAAGCCTGGTTCCAGAGATCTGAACCCAAAGCCCAAGGTTAATCCTCTAGGGCAACAGAGAGAGAGACAGCAACAGTGTCAGAGATGTTGAAAGCAAGTATTTGTCTGCTCTGTCAGGTTGTTACAAAAGACAGTTTTTAAGAACAGGTGAGTTCTCACTGGAGTCCTGGCCAATATTTACCCCTCCCTATTAGAATCACATACACAAATCCACTGGGGGATCATCTATTTGTTATTTATGGGATTTTTCTATTACTTCAAAGGAACTCATTTCCTGTTGGGCATTTTGTGATGACCAGAGGTCGTAAAACAGGAACGCAATTAAAAAGCTTTTTTTCTCTTTTTTTCAATGGTAGAACAGGTGTGAGAGACTGATTGACCTTCTCTTGCTCCTGTGACTGTAGTTCGAGAAGAAATAATATTTTCCTCCTGCATGGCAAAGGATTTCATGGCAGACGATTTAAACAGGAGCTTCCAGCTTGTGGAAATAAAGCTATAACAAGAATTATCTGTACTTCAGTGCAGTCTGGGTGTCAGATTGCCTTTCAGTGCCTCATCTCCATGTTCCCATCAGTAACTGCACCCCAGGGACTCAGGGCAAAACTAACTTCAAAGCTCTCAGGACAACTATTTGTTTGAACTTTGACTTCTTTTCCATGCTTGCATGTGAGGAAGCATTAGCTGTACTCTGGCTGTGAAGAAACAGCGCCACATTTCGCCCAGAGCTGCATCAAATCCACCAAGCTGGACTCAGAATTAAAAAAACAATTTGAGTTCACTTTATCTGCACCTCACCGGTCCCACTGACAACTATTTTCAATTTGACCATATAGGGATTTCCCAAACCCCAATCGAATTGTTTGGATTGGAGGTCAAGGATCAGATAAGGCTGTGTCTTGCCTAGCAGAGGATGAGGGAGTTGAGGACATATATTAGGAAGTCCAGAAAGGGCAGGGCTCTCCTTTCTAAATCTCCTGATCAATATAGAGCAGCTGAAGGTGCAGGGAAAGAACTGAGGGATTCAGGTTGCATAACCATCAAGGTAACAATTCAGGGAGTCAGAGAGAGATATCCAGCACAAAAGGAGGTCATTCACTCATGCCAATCATCAACCACCAATTTACATAATGTTTTTTTCTTATTCTCCCCAAGTTCTCATCCATCTCCTTGAGGAGTCTGCAGAGATTCAGCAAGACATCTAAAACTTAGGCCAACTTCTGTAATGCAGAGTGTACTGACTGGCTGCATCAAGGCCAGGTATAGAGACACTAATCTCTTTGAATGAAAAATCCTACAAAAGGTTAGTGGATTTGGTCCAGCACATGAAGAGTGCCAACCATTGAACACATCTTACATGAAAGGTTGTCGTAGGAAAGCAGCACCTATCATCAGAGATCCTCACCACCCAGGCCATGCTCTTATCTCACTGCTGCCATCACGTAGAAGGTACAAGAGCCTCGGAGCTCACACCACAGGTTCAAGAACAGTTAGTACCCCTCAACCGTCAGGCTCTTGAACAAAAGGGGATAACTACACTCACTTGCCCATCATTGAAATGTTCCTACAACCAATGATCTTACTTTAAGGACTCTTCATGTCATTATCTCATGTTCTCATTATTTATTGTTATTTATTTATATTTGCATTTGCACACCTTCAGAATCCGAATCAGAGCCACATTTAATATCACCGGCATCTGTCATGAAAGTTGTTAATTTTCAGCAGCAGTACAATACACAATAAATAAATACAAAGAAAAGAACTGAGTTACAGTAGGTATATATATGTCTGTTAAATAGTTAAGTTTAAATAAGCAGTGCAAAAAAAAACAGAAATAAAAATGTAGTGAGATAGTGTTCACGGGTTCAGTTGTCCATTTAGACATCAGATGGCAGAGGGGAAGAAGCTGTTCCTGAATTGCTAGGTCTGTGCCTTTGAGCTTTTATGCCTCCTTCCTGACAGCAACAGTGAAAATGACATACCTGGGTGGTGGGGATCCCTAATGATGGGCACTGCCTTCCTAAGGCACCGCTCTTTGAAGAGGCAGGTACGCATGATGGAGCTGACTAATTTTGCAAGTTTCTCCAACTTATTTTGATCCTGTGCAATATCCCCCTCCACCTGCCCATAGCAGACACCCCCCCCCCCCAAACCACTTTACTGTCTCCTGCACTCTGGTTGATCTTTCATTGATGCTGTTATCATCACTACTCTACAGACTTGCTGAGATATGTATATCTTGCTGGTGGATATGTATATGGTGATGTGTATGGTGATTGTATATGGTGATGTATATGTACTTTGATAATACATCTATGTTGAACTTTGCAGATTCCACCACTCATTCACTAACTCACTCACTCGCATTAGGAACAATTTACAGCAGCCAGCTTTGTGATGTGGGAGGAACCCAGAACCCTCAGAGGAAGGCAGCAGCCAAAGGGGGATAGACACAGATAATACCCGAGGATAGGATTGAACCCACATCTCCGGCTCTACTAACTGCACCACTGCACAGATTCCACTGAACTACTAACCTTGTTTGCTTTTCCAAAGTTGTTACCTGACCTGTTGAATGGTTTGATGATTCTCTATTTTTGTTTCCGGTTTCCAGCATCTGCAGTATATTTGACTTGAACACATCGTAACATTGTACGAATGTGAATGCCAGTCTTGCCTGCAACATCCATGTCTGTGTGGGTGGGAGGGAGCAGCGGAGCAAGGAATCTGTCAGTATTGTAGCTGATCCTTGGTTCCAACTGCAGTGAGAGTTGCTGAATGGATTTACTGCTGGCATATGTATAGAGGTCCAGTAAAAAAAATTTATTTGCACTCCATCTACTCCATCCAAGTACGTCAGGGTAAAGCAATAACAGAATACAGAAATGGGGCGGCACGGGACACAAGACTTTACAGCACAGGCAACTTGGTTTCAGTTCCTGATGCTGCCTGTAAGGAGTTTGTACATTCTCCCTTGCCCATGACTGTGTGGGTTTCCTCCGGGTGCTCTGGATTCCTCCCACCGCCCAAAGACGTACCTGTGGGTAGGTTAACTAGTCATTGTAAATAGTCCCATGACTAGGCTAGGATTATGCATTGTGGCTCAAAGGGCCTTATGGGCCGACTCCACACTGTATCTCAATAAAAATAAAGCTTAAAAAAATTTTAAAGAATGTTTTAATGAGAAAGTGCACACAGTTACATAATAAGGTATAAGACCATGAGGGGAAAGGCAAAGAGGGAGATGCAGGAAGGTTGAAGAGAAGGGAGCCTCTACTACTTTGTGAATCAGGAACCGTTATACTCAGGGAGCCTGAGAACCAGCCTCTTACGGATGGTCAATGTTTCTAGCTTGGAAAGCAGTTGACAGAAGATAAACAAGATCTTGTTTGTTTGTGCTGTGCAGTGTTGTTTAGCTGAGAGAAACCTTGCTTTGTCTGAAGTGTTGGCAGTGTGGGAACCTGTCTACCTCATCAGCTGGCTTTTACTGAAGCTTCCCTTCACGGGCAGGCGAGAAGGTGATACTTCCTGTCATAAATAACACCGCAGGAGGGGGGCAGAGTTTACCTCTATTGTTTTCCCAGGCATTTTGTGGTAAAAGAGTAGGTTTTGATGCTTGAAGCAAAGCTGGAACACAGATTAGCTACGGCCCTGCCTAGGCCCAATTCAAGCCGGGAACCCGGTTACTCTGAGCAGTGATTTCCAGAGGCAGATCTCGTGAGCTGCTGGGTGAGCTAGGGAATGTGAACTTGATGGGGCGGCGTGCAACCTTCCTGCGACCTTGTATGGGCCTGGGGTCAGGCGCAATATCCGGCCATAAATGCCAGTCAGTGCTTGTGGAAACAGCTGAAGCTGTGGAGCGCAGAGGCAAGCATGAGAACACATCTCCCTCCTTGTAGCAGGCCAAGAGGGAGGGCTAATACAATGAAGCTAATAATGTGTCGTTAATTACTGAGCCAGTCACAGTCAGGAGATTGCAAATGCATCTCAGAGACTGTACACTTATTCAACAGTCTTCAATCAGTCAGAGAATAGTAAATCAGGTTGAAACCATACTGGGATATAGTGGGGACACTGTAAATAACCATTTCACTGCAAATGTAGATCAGCCACCACCAGAAATGAATTACAAGCTGCAGCCTAATGAAGAGGTTTGGATGGATTATACATAAAACAACCCAGAGTGAGCTACAGGCTGCAATCTAATTAAACGGCTGAGATGATCTGTATGGACAATAAAGAAATACATCAGATTATGTTACAGGTCAGCATCCAAATATAGGATACCCAGGACTGCGTCACGGGCTACAACTCATGTGAGGGGTTCACTTGGTTTATAGGTAGAATAAGAGTAGTTCAGGAAGGTGTAAATTTAAAACGTTGGAGTGATTTTAAACAAGGATTACCAGGTGCCCAAGCTGAGTTGCAGGTGAGGTTCAGTTCCTTTATGTTCACAATGAAGGTATTGAGTGGGCTGGTGCTCTGAGGTTTGTTCATGGAATGGCAGTGATCCAAACTGAGTTGCAAAATGGAGCCCCAGTATGGGGCCAGTGGGTTTTGTGCAGAGTCACAGCTTTCCCATTATCATGAGGGGCTATTATTTAATCAAGGGCTTTGGATTGATGCTTTGAGCCACTCCTTTGAAGGTACGTTGTGACACAGAAAGGAGGCATCCCTCCAGGCCACACCTCTACCCTCATCCCCTGGTTATCCTGCAGTTTATTCTCTCTCACACATGCCCGCCAACATCCCCCAGCTTACTCTGGGGACCATTCACACACGTCTTTGGGTTTTAGAAAGAAACAGTTAGAGGATGAAAGATTTAAAAGGGACTGAGGGGCAGATTGTAACAAAGAGAGACCATAAGAACATGAGATATAGGAGCAGAATTAGGCCATTTGGCCCATCGAGTCTGCTGATCATTTCATCGTGACTGGTCCATTTCCCTCTCAGCGCCAATCTCTTGCCTTCTCCCGTATCCTTTTATGCCCTGATTAGTCAAGAATTTATCCATCTCTGCCTTAAATATATTGAATGACTTGACCTCCACAGCCGCCTGTGGCAATGAATTCCACAGATTCACCACTCTCTGGCTAAATAAATTCCTCCTCATCTCTGTTCTAAATTGACGTCCCTCTATTCTGAGGCTGCATCCTCTGGCCTTAACCTCTTCCACTACAGAAAACATCCTCTCCACATCCATGCTATCGAGACCCTTCAGCACTTGATAGGTTTCAGTGAGATCCCCCCTCATTCTCCTGACTTTCAGTGAGAATACCAGACGCTTCTCATATGATAACCATTTCATTCCTGGAATCATTTTCATCAGCCTCCTTTGATCACCTTCAGTGTCAGCACATCTTTGATCCCTCTTTAATGTCGGCACATTGGAGAGAGTAGTGGGTGAATGCAACAAGCTACCAGAGGAGGTGGTAGAACTGGGTACATTTATAGCATTTAAAAGGTAGATGGATAGTGAAGAGGTAGAGACAGGCAAATGGCTCACACAAACACCTGGGTCCACATGGATGTGTTGAGCTGTAAAGTCTGTTTATGATTCTATGATGTTCAGAGGGAACCTACAGGGAAAACAGGCAGACTCCACTTAGGCAGCACCAGGAGTCACAGGAGCTGTGAAACACTGGTGCTGACAACTGTGCCGCCCAGAGACAAAGACCCAGAATATTGTCTCAGAGTGAAAGGGAGGCACGATTTAATGGAAAGCTCAAATAGAATGGGCATCCAATCAGATTCAACATTAATTGTCATTCAACCGTACATGAATACCCATGAATACAGCCAAACAAGACATTGTGAATCCTGAGCTAAGGTGTGAAACACTGTACCAACAGTCACACAACATATAGCACATATATGATAGCAAGCACATATAAAATATCAGTAAAATACAGTCACACTAAAAATATAGTCCAAGACCCTGAATCCATGAATGTTGCAGCAGTCTGCACTCAAACACAATTCGGCTTGCTTTCTGCAGTGAACCTCTGGGAGAGTGCACCAACTCTGACACCTCTCTCCTGGGCAGCTGTAAACAGGTGAGACTGCAGCTTGAGGCCTAGTCCTTGCTACGATCAAGGCCATCTAATTTTCCAATAAATCAGTGAAGCAGACTGATCAGCATTCCACATTAACAACATCCAACAGGGTCTTGCGATCACAAGAAAAGCGGTTAAGGTGATCACTCACTGCCATACTACGTTGACGCACCGACTCCTCAGACACCTCTCTAACGTTAGCAGCAGCACGATCCACACCATGTCCAGCAACTTCAGTTTCTCCGCTAAACTAAACAACCAATTTAGTGATGGGGTTGACCTGCAGGCTTTAATTTCTTAATGTCCACCAGGGTCCTGCGATCTTTAAAAGAATGCTCTTAAAAAGGACACTAACACTTTTGGTTGACCCCATAGACGCCTCTTTGATCGAATGCACTTTCAGCTTACTGGAAGATCCACCATTCCCTTCCACCATTCGGATTCTGAACTATTTCAGAGGTCGGGTTTCAACCTGAGCTCTGACTCTCCTTACCCGGTAATAAGGGATAAGGAGGCTGTGTTGTTGATTGTGAATAAATGAGAACTTGAGATCAATAACCCTTAAGGAATGGTGCAGAGGCACTGCTAAAAAATCTGTCAAAGCGAGGCATCTCAGAGAGGTGACCTGTCATCTCGGTATATGAATTTTCTGTGCAAATATCCAGATGATGGCAGCGATGATCTCCCCAATGTACTGACCAATTGTTATTCGTAGATCATCCTCACTAAAACCAAATTGCCAGGTGATTATCACAGTGTGGGACCCTGCCGTGAATGTAAAGTGACTGCTATCTTTCCTACATTACACAAATGAATTAAAAAACATGTACTTAATTGCCTTAAAGCAATTCTGGAGGTCATGGAAGTTGCTATAGAAATGCAAATCTCTCCTTTTTACTGCCTTTCTAGTGAAATGACCTTCAATGAGTAAAGGTTTTGACTACCTGATACTGAGGAATATTTGTAAAGGAAAGGTCTCTGAGCGACAATGTCTCGTTTTAAAACTTTGATTGAGTTGCAAGTGTTACCTGGAATTTAAATTTCAGGATTAACCAGTCACTGGGCATATGTCTAACTGAATGAAGTTTAAAGCAGAAGAAACTGGCCTTTGTAATGCTACCTAGAGCTGAGACAGCTGGTCCCACAAATGATTCACCACGAACACTTGAAGCTCTGTATCTGCAAAAGAACCTCAATATCTTGGGGATTACAGGTGCTGTAATCAGAAGCAATAAGCAAGAAACTGGAGGAACTCAGTAGGTAACTGCTGTGGTTGACTTTGATACGTTGCAAGTCTGGAACTAGAGGCAAAGTCTCAGATCTATAATTTTGGAGCAGCTTCAGAAACTCATCAACACACACTGATGTGGGAGGTGTGAAGTACTCTTCTGCATGGGGCATTTGATGCTTGTTCAATCACTAGTTTTAATCTGAGGGGATGGGTTTTCTATTAACAAGGAATGAAAAGAAGTTGGAGATCTGGCAGGTGTCATAGATCAGTCACAGGTACAGTAATGGGTAGAACAAACTCCAAAGGCCAAATGACCTCCTCCTACCCCCATGATCTTTCTTTGCTTATTCTCAGCTATGGAGACTGAGGGAGGTAAGTGGTGGCAACACCTGGCCAGAGGGATGAGAAACATCTTGGAGATTGAGAGCAACTAGCTTCCACTGGAGATGTGTGCGTCCTGAGGAGACGGATGACCCTAGTGCAGATACAGCTGTAGTGGGGTTGTACAGGGATGGGCAAGTTGGTTGGATAAGTGCACATTCCGTTCTCTGTACGTGACTGTACTCCACTTCCTCCTGTTGGAAAGACTCTTTGTGCTCAGACTTCATCTCTCTGTCAGTTCGAACAGTCTTGGGCCAGGGGTTTCCATGACGGTGTTAGATTGCTCAGGAAGATGCTGAGGAGGTCCTTGAATCTCTTCCTCTATCTGCATGCTAAGGTTTTACCATGGTGGAGCTCAGTTTGTTACAGAGTGTAAAGTTGGGATCGTAGATGAACTGATTAACTGTGAGCAGAGCCATGGAGCCGGGATGTTGGTGTGGGAGAGAATGAGGACACTGGTTGTCTGTCCTGCTGGTGAATTTGAGGGATTGTTCGGAGACAACACTGATGGTATCTGTCCATTGCTTTGATGGGCCTGCTGTAAGAGGTCAGATGACACAGAGTCATCATGGAAACAGACCCTTCAGCCCAACTAATCCATGTCATCCAAGATTCCCATCTATGCTCGCCCCATTTTCCAGCCTTCAGTCCATATCCTCCTCAACCTTTCATGCAGTGTACTTCTGAAAATGTCCTTTAACTGTTGTTGTTGTACCTGCCTCAACTACTTCCTCTGCCAGCTGATCCCATTTACATACCAATTTCTGCATAAAGACATTGCCCCTTAAGTTCCTGTTGATCTTTCCCCCTCACTTAAACCTGTACACTCTAGTTAATGATTGCGTAAACCTGGAAAAAGACTGAGTGCATCACCCTATCTATATGCCTCATGATTTTATAGACATTCTCCTCCACTCCAAGGAAAACATGTCCTTGCCTATCCAACCTTTCTTGTTGTGTACAAAGGGCAGGGATCTCTACAGTCCAGTCCAGAGAGCATGAGCTTAGTTCCAGTGGATAAGCCACAATGTCTACATGTCAATACCAGATTCCCGACTCTCATATCCTACTCCGAGCTCTGTCTCCACAAGCAGTTTCATGCAGTTTGGAGTTGAGCCTCATGTGGATACTCATGGGAAGCTGGAAGATTATGTTGGATTCGAGAGTGCAGGTGGTGAAGATTCAACAGTTTCCACCTCCCATTGACTTCAGTAGGGAGCATGTTGGAGGTAAGGGCAGGCATTCCAATGGGAAAGATTGAGATAAGGGTTGCTATGATCCCAGCCTGGAGATTTTACAGGGATAATCCAACCATCCCATAGCGTTCTGTACCTCAGCATTCCCTCACTGTATTAGAGAGCACCCTATTTCCACACAACCATTCACTCTGCCTCCTTCTGCTCCAAGGTGTATTATGGTAGGGATACTGAAAGTGCGTGAGACTAGGTATAAGGTCGCCACATGCCAGTCAGTGTGGATGAACTGAATGGCACGTCACATTGCCTCAGCTCAAAAGATAGCCATCATGTAATCCAGAGTTACACCCAAACATCACATTGGCAGAGAAAATATCTTTCAGATGGAAAATTAAACCAAGAACCTGTCCTTCTGTTCAGGGAGGGGACATTCACTTATAAAAAGCAGGGGGAAATAAAGGAAAGGTTTTGATATCCAAAAGCAGTTCACTTTCAACGAGCAATTTTGAAATACAGTTTGGGAAATGGACAGCAAGCTCCCACAGCCAGCACTGACGGATGAATGTGCTGGCCTTCATGGGTCAGGGCACAGAGTACAAAAGTTGGGATGTTATGTTGCAGTTGTACGAGATGTTGGTGAGGCTGCATTTGGAATATTGTATTCAGTTTTGGTCTATAGTAAACATGCAGTTCTGCTGGAAAAGACACAGAGGATATTGTGCACGGAGACTCAAAGGACTGAGTTATACAGAGAGGTTGAGCAGGTTGTAACTCTTTTCTTGGAGTATAGAAGAATGAGGGGTGATCTTACAGAGGTGTGTATAATCGTGAAAGGCATTTTAAAGGCTCTTTTGCCAGGGCTGGAAATCAAGAACTAGAGAACTTAAGTTTATAGTGAGGAGGGAGAGATTTAATAGGAGCCTGAGGGACAACTTTTTCACCCAGAGGGTGGTCAGTATATGGAATGAATAACCAAAGGAAGTGGTTGAGGCTGGTACATTAACGTTTAAAATGCACTTGATTAGGGTACATGGATAGGACATGTTCAGAAGGATGTGGGCCAAATACCAGCACACAGGAGTAGCTTAGGTGACTCTGAGTATCTGATTCTATAACCAGACATCCTGCTTACTGAGTTCCTCCAGCATTTTGTGTGTATTGCTCAAGATTTCCAGAATCTGTCGCCATTGAGCCGTAGATGCTGTCTGTCCTGCTGAGTTCCTCCAGCACTTTGGCTCTGCTTTTCAAGATTTCCAGCATCTGCAGAACTTGTATTGTGCAATCTTACTTTAGTGTTGTTGATTGAGGGATAAATGATCAAAGATTAACTGCATACTCTTCTTAGAAATAATACAAGATTTTTTAAAATCTCCACCTGAGAGAGCAGGTGGAGCCTCATATTAAAACCTTAGTGAATGGTAGTACCTCCTAATACTAAATACAAGCTAGAAAACATGCACAAAATGCTGGAGAAACTCAGCTGATGAAGGGTCTGGGCTTGAAACGGCGATTGTTTATTCCTCTCCAGAGGTGGATCTGACCTGCTGACCTCTTAATACTACCTGGTGACCTGAGAGTTCTCAACACCAAAACGCCTGGCCCAAACTCACTGAAACAGATAATTTTACAACTGTGCTATCTAGTTGTGCACACGCTGATTCCTAACATTGCTTGTGACTTTGTAATGGGAGGCTTATTGAGCTCTGAGTTAATTGAGTGTAACTTGCTAGCTGGCAATTGGGAAATTCTGCACAGCATACCTTTAATATAATTAACAGCAGCAATTAACAACAGAAGACCACTTCCCCCTGAGTAACCTGTAAAATATTAACAGGGACAATTCCAATATTGGCAGCTTGGTTATAAAGTGTGAGAGCTCTACCAGTACAGAGCTGACTTGTAAAGGGAATGGACCAGGTGAAAAAATCTAATGTCAAAAATCAATGTCCTAACAACCAAGTTAGTATAAACCTGACAGTTCAATAATTCCAAGTTCAAACACTGGAAGGATTGGAGGGTGAAGGTTCAGTTTGATGGCTCTTGCAGCCAGCTAGCCCTGCCAATGGACATGATGGACAACAATGGCTTCCTTCTGTCCCATTGCCAGGGGAATTCAATATAAAAGCAGAGAGGCTAAGCCGCCATTATAAAATGGTAAAACCAACTACAGCAATGGCTTCCTTATGTAAGGAGAGATGTCAGCACATTGAAAACTGATGACAGAATGTTTATTAGACTGAATGAGCTGAACAAGCTAAGCGTGTGTCTGCTGAAATCTGGGAAAGAGCGGACAACTGAGGCAAGTAAAATGTGGAGGAGTCTTTTCAAGGCAGAGGTGCAGAGGAATTTTTATGTGGAAGAATGTAGAAACAGGAGTCTCAATAAGGCACTGCCTATACAAGACTGAGATGGTGTGATTTTGTTTTCTCTTATATAGATGTTACTTCATACAATCGTTTTACTTAAAGGGCAGGCAGTGGGAACAGTCTTTCAATACTTTTAAGACTAGATAGATTGTAGGTGAATAAGAGGGTGAGACGCTGCTGGAGTAGGTAGAAATGTAGAGCTGAGTTCAGCCATGATCTTATTCAATGGTAGAGCAAGCTCGAGGGACTGAATGACATACTCTTTCTTTTAATTCATTCACATGCATGGCCACATTCTCTGGCTCAACTAAATAGGTGGTAGGGTGGACACTGAAAAAGATAATCAAACATTTCAAAAGAACGTTGTTCTGCTTGGTAAATGGGCCTTAAAACGGCAAATGGCTTTCAATCCAGATAATTGCACAGTCGCAAACAAGAGAAAACCTGCAGCCCCTGGAAATCCAAATAACACACACAAAAAGTGCTGGAGGAACTCAGCAGGCCAGGCAACATCTATGGAAAAGAGTATGGTCAATGTTTGGGTTTGAGACCCTTCAGCAGGACTCAGTGCAATAAATGCAGTCTTGTTGTTTGGGAAGTGAAACTAGGGTAGGAATTTCACAGTGAACAGGAGGGCCCTGAGCAGAGGGACTTTATCCTATAAGTTCTCTGAAAGTGGCGTCATAGATTTTCTGGGTGGAAAGGAGGTGTGTAGGATATTGACCTTCAGAACTCAGGATACTGAGATTAGAAGTTGTGATGTTATGTTGCACTTGTAGAAGACATTTCTTTTTTCAGTTTCATTTACTATTTATTGAGATACAGTATGGAGTAGGACCTTCTGGCCTTCCGACCAGCAATTCTCCGATTTAATCCTGGGGACAATTTACAATGACCAGTTAACCTACCAACTGGTACGTCTTTGGATTGTGGGAGGAAACCGGAGCACCCGGAGGGAACCCATGAGGTCATGGAGAGAACGCACAAGCTCCTTACAGGCAGCGTCGGGAATTGAACCTGGGTAGCCCGCACTGTAAGTCGTTGTGCTAATCACAACGCCACTGTGCTGCCCCATTGGTACAACTGGAGCTTGGTTTGCTCAATTATATGAAAGGTGTCATTAAACTGGAAAGAGAGCAAAGAAGATTTGTGAGAAGATTTCCAGGGTCGAGGGCCTGAGTTATGGGGAGAGGTTGTGTAGCTAAGGCTTCATTCCTCAGTGTGTTAGAGAGACTGAGGGCTGAGCTTAACAAGGTATATGAAATTTTGAAGGACGTACTCTAAATGCAGACAGACTTTTCCCCCTGAAGGGCATAAGTTTAAAATGAGTGGGGTAAAATTTAAAAGGAACCTGAAGGGAAATTCTTCACACAGAGGGTGGTGTGTACATCATACAAGCTTCCAGAAGAAGTACCTGAGGCAGGAACAATAACACCATTTAAAAGACAGGAAAGATTTAAGGGGATATGGACTGAACATGGACCCATGGGATTAGTTTAGGTAGCCATCTTGGTTGGCATGTAAAGGACCTTTGCCATGCTTTATGAGTTTATGATTATAAATATCTGAAAGCTTTCTGGTCAAACTTACCTCTGTTTCTTCTTTACATGAAGCACAAACCATAAGTTTCTAGCAACCAACTGTGGGCTCTTGAAAATGCCCTGCTCCTTCTCATTTTTCTTGTTGTGTGTTGGTGACAGTGCATGTTTCAGAGTATGTTTATTGGGAGGCGAGGAGGTACAGAGACTCTCCTTACATGTTACCAGCTGGGAGCCATCAACTGAGAAAAGTCACCTGGAGAAGGGCTTCGACCGGTATTGGTACTCCAGTCCCTGGAGTGACCTGGAGCCATAACTTTCAAACACAGGAAGAAAGAGTGCTACAAACTGAATCACAGGTAAATTTGTTCAGAGTAGCTTCTACAGCAGGGCCTTTCATAAGTGGAAGTAACAGGAAAATAATATGTTTACAAAATCCATTAGTTGCCAGCCAGAGCAATGACCCTAAAATTACTGCCAACACACTCACCTCCTGTAACAGGAAGCAAGCCCACATGTGAATTATAAATAGCAATTTCTGCATGCAGTTACCGATGTTATTTTAAGGCACTTTTTTCCCTCTGTCATTTTCTGTTGGTGGTTGGGGAAAGGGTGGGAACGGTGGGCTAACGTTGCTGAATGGAAACCCCAAGGAACTGCACTTTTAAAAAAAAATCAGGTCAGAATGAATTATCTTGCAAACCACTGGCACTAATTGCTCTTCTTGCCCATAAATCAACACCCAGGGAGATAGCTTTGATCATGGAACAGCAGACTGCTGTAAACAGGAAGATGGGAAGGGAGTCATAATTCAAACACTGATACAGGCTAGGCATCCCAAATTCCATTCTATGCTGCCCCCCTACCCACCCATTTCCCCATCAATAATGTTTTCCCTCCTCCCAGTACTCTGCCATCACACTCTATGTCCTATCATCACAAAGTGACGATCCTCCCCACGGACGCAGGCCCTGCTAAGCTCTGTCACAGGCATAGTTATTTATTTTTTGCACTGTTTATTTATTTGTCATTAATAGCAATGTTTATGTCTCGCACTGTACTGCTAAACTACTAATTTCACAACATACTGTATGTCAGTGATAATAAATCTGATTCAGGTTCTGACCCTGATTCTTTCCCTGCATTTTGATATCTTAGTGACAGAGGGAGACAGAACCTAGAACACAGACCAGTACAGCTCAGGAACAGGCTCCTTGCCCACATAAGGTTGTGACCTAACCAGAGTTTCATAAAGTTGCAATATAACCTCTTGATGATGATGATGTCGGCTCAGGCCAGACAGGCCAGTGTCGGGCACTTTCATGCCCTACAAGGCGCGGACCGAAAGACTGTGCGGGGTGCCACTCCTCACACAGACATTTCACAGTATTCTTCTTTATCTTACGAAGTCGAGTTGTGAGCTCAACACTCAACCCGGCATGGATGGAAGGCGTACTTGGGAACAGCCGGACTGGATTTGAACCTGGGAACGTCCGTTCTGGAGTCTGGCACTGATGTCACTGCGCCACCAGCCGACCTATGGCTATGCCTTGACTATTGAAAACAAACATACCACATTGAAAGCAAGCCTTCCTAACCACCTTATCAACTTCTGTAGCCACTTTCAAGGAGCTATGAACTTGGAACCCATAAAGGTACAGTCCTTTTGTCCCATCAAGTCTACACTGACTATCAGCACCAATTACACTTTAGCTACTCTGGACCACCTAATTCTTCCCACATTCTCATTTACTTCCCCCAGATTCTACCCCTCACCTGCACACTAGGGACGATTTACTGTGGCCAATATCCAACTCACTCATCCTTGGAACACGGGAGGAAGCTGATGCATCCAAAGAAAATCCACCTGGACACAAGGAGAATGTGTAAATTCCAGGGTCAGGATTGAACATGGGTGTCTGGGACTGTCAAGAAGAGGCTCTACAACCTACCTGCCGTTATATAGTACTTTTTCTGACATTAAGTTTTCACTAAGAACTTTGGTTGGAATGGAGATGATTTAGAAGAGCTTTCAGCATTAACTTCCACGCAGCAAACTCGCACAAAGAGCTATCACCTCAGCCTTCTTTCAGTCTGTTAGATATCTTCTGTGATTGGAACTATCACACACCCTGATTACCAGAGGAATTCATAGAATTGGGCAAAATTCCATTTAAGGCAGTGGTTTATGGACTGGGTCCTGTGTTAAAGAGGAGTTGATGTGGTTCTCAGTAGAGATCCTCATTATTGTTTCTTACATTAAATTGAGCTCTTGACACGATGATGTGGTGGGAGAAAATTCACCACTGGAACACCTGCTCTGGGGATTTCAGAAGACCGGTAAATAGTGCCTTGTTGCTGACTGCCAATTGCCACGTGTGAATAAAATGTTTTCAAGAAAGCTAAGGAAATTCGGCATGTCCCAATTTTTATAGATCTACCACAGAATGCATCCTATCCTGATACACCTCAGCGTGGGTATGGCAACTGTTCTGCTCAGTACCTCAAGAAACTGCAGAGTTGTGGACACAGTTTAATCCATCACAAAAACAAGCCTCCCCTCCATGGAGTCTATCTACACTGCCTGCTGCTTGGTAAGTAGCTAACAAAACCAAAGACCCATCCAACCATCCATAGAATACAAAGCACTGGGGAAGAATTATGTACCCAGACAAACAGTTCTACTGAGGGACTGCAGAGATGATCAAAAGTAGGTGCTTGGGAAGATTAAGGACAGAACTGGACCACTGCCTGGAGATTATGGAGATTGCATCTGATGTCATCTGGAGATGACACATTGACTAGTTACGGAGAGCAGGGTCAATTGTTAGAGAGGAAAGGTGTGAAGAGCCATCAGAACTACCTCCTGCAGTCTCAGAGTCAACTCCTACAACCACCACAGAGGAACTCCCAGAACTTGACATCGTTTCACAGCCACAAGCTTCTTGCCAAGCAGAGTGACCCCATCTCCCCTTGTCAGGAAAGATATTATCCCACAAGTTTCACCTTTAAACTACATTGGTCTAGTGTATGTGAACCCCTATTGTATTGGTAACATAATTTGTTCTGCCAGGCAGGTTTCCGTTCAGACATTGCAATTTTGTTCACATTCACTTTCATTCCTGATTGCAACTCAATTGAGTCTCTGGCTGCTGTTTCCATTGATACAGTGATTTCAACTGCTCTTTTAAATATGAGTTGTTCTTTCAGTTAGAAGTTGTGTTTGAATGCTTTCTTGTAAGATTCCACAAACTAAAAAATCTCCCAGTGCATCATTAAGCCCATCACTGAACTAACAATACTCAGAAAATTTCTTCAATTCATCCACATATGCTGAAATAGACTCCCCTTCCTTTTGATTCTGCTTAGGAAACCTAAAGTGTTCAACAATCGACAATGGTTTCAGTTCTAAATGTTCCTGCATTACATTCATGATTGCAGCAAATCTAATTTTGACTGGTTTGGTTGGAGCCGCCACACCTCTAAGCAAACTATATACATTGCCACCTACGGTCTCGGTAACACTTCTCATTGTCTGTTTCATTTGCTTCAAAATATGGCTCCATTTGTTCAGTATGCATTTTCCATTTATCTGGTACATAATCAAACATGCCTTTCTTTCTGATGTTGCCAGCCATTTTTGCCTTTTTTAAATTTATGATTATTATCACCTGGTATTCCCTGTTTATGAATGACTAAATTTTGTCTGTTTTCTGCTTTTTTTTTAACTTGACTGTCTCTGTTCCCTTCTGAAGAAATACGTGTTGCACATTTTTCAACTTGAATGTCTCGCTCCCTTTCTGCAGAAAAACATTTTTTAAGTTGAATGTTTCACTGCACTTCAACAGGTTGGTCGTCATCTTGTGTTCATTTTAAAACACCGTCATATAGAGCATAGAACAATACAGCACAGTACAGGCCATTTGGCCCACAATGTTGTGCCGACCCTTAAACCCTGCCTCGCATATAACCCCCACCTTAAATTCCTCCATATACCTGTCTAGTAGTCTCTTAAATTTCACTCGTGTATCTGCCTCCACCGCTGACTCAGACAGTGCATTCCATGCATCAACCACTCTCTGAGTGAAAAACCTTCCTCTAATATCCCCCTTGAACTTTCCTCCCCTTACCTTAAAGCCACGTCTTCTTGTATTGAGCAGTGGTGCCCTGGGGACGAGGCACAGGCTGTCCACTCTATCTATTCCTCTTAATATCTTGTATACCTCTATCATGTCTCCTCTCATCCTCCTTCTCTTCAAAGAGTAAAGCCCTAGCTCCCTTAATCTCTGATCATAATGCATACTCTCAAAACCAGGCAGCATCCTGGTAAATCTCCTCTGTACCCTTCCCAATGCTTCCACATCCTTCCTATAGTGAGGCGACCAGAACTGGACACAGTACTCCAAGTGTGGCCTAACCAGAGTTTTATAGAGCTGCATCATTACCCCACGACTCTTAAACTCCATCTCTCGACTTATGAAAGCTAACACCCCATAAGCTTTTTTAACTACCCTATCTACCTGTGAGGCAACTTTCAGGGATCTGTGGACATGTACCCCCAGATCCTGCTGCTCCTCCACACTCCCAAGTATTCTGCCATTTATTTTGTATTCTGCCTTGGAATTTGTCCTTCCAAAGTGTACCACCTCATACTTCCCCTGGTTGAACTCCATCTGCCATTTCTCAGCCCACTTCTGCATCCTATCAATGTCTCTCTGCAATCTTTAACAATATTCAACACTATCCACAACACCACCAACTTCTGTGTCATCTATAAATTTGCCAACCCACCCTTCCCCCCCATATCCAGGTTGTTGATAAAAATCACGAAAAGCAGAGGTCCCAGAAGCTATCCTTGTGGGACACCACTAGTCACAACCCTCCAATCCAAATGTACTCCCTCCACCACAACCCTTTGCTTTCTGCAGGCAAGCCAATTCTGAATCCACCTGGCTAAACTTCCCTGGATCTCATGCCTTCTGACTTTCTAAATAAACTTGCTGTGTGGTACCTTGTCAAATGCCTTACTAAAATCCATATAGATCACATCCACTGCACTACCCTCATCTATATGCCTGGTCACCTCCTCAATGAACTCTATCAGGCTTGTTAGACATGATCTGCCCTTCACAAAGCCATGCTGACTGTCCCTGATCAGACCATGATTCTCTAAATGCCCATAGATTCTATCTCTAAGAATCTTTTCCAACAGCTTTCCCACCACAGACGTAAGGTTCATTGATCTATAATTACCCAGACTATCCCTACTACCTTTTTTGAACAAGGGGACAACATTCACCTTCCTCCAATCTTCCGGTACCATCCCGGTGGACAACAAGGACATAAAGATCCTAGCTAGAGGCTCAGCAATCTTTTTTCTTGCCTCATAGATCAGCCTGGGGAATATTCCATCAGGCCCCAGGGACCTAGCCATCCTAATGTATTTTAACAACTCCAACACCTCTTCTCCCTTAATATCAACATGCTCCAGAACATCAACCTCACTCATATTGTCCTCACTGTCATCGAGTTCCCCCTCATTGGTGAATACTGAAGAGAAGTATTCATTGAGGACTTTGCTCACTTCCACAGCCTCCAGGCGCATCTTCCCACCTTTATCTCTAATTGGTCCTATCTTCACTCCTGTCAACTTTTTGTTCTTCACATAATTGAAGAATGCCTTGGGGTTTTCCTTTACCCTACTCGCTAAGGTCTTCTCATGCCCCCTTCTTACTCTCCTCAGCCCCTTCTTAAGCTCCTTTCTTGCTACCCTATATTCCTCAATAGACTCATCTGATCCTTGCTTCCTAAATCTCATGTATGCTGCCTTCTTCCATCTGACTAGATTCTCCAACTCACTTGTCACCCATGGTTCCTTTACCCTACCATTCTTTATCTTCCTCACCGGGACAAATTTAACCCTAACATCCTGAAAGAGATCCCCAAACATCGACCACATGTCCATATGTGGTCATCGACCACATTTCCCTGCAAAAGCATCATCCCAATTCACACCTGCAAGTTCTAACCTTATAGCCTCATAATTTGTCCTTGCCCAATTAAAAATTTTCCTGTCCTCTCTGATTCTATCCTTTTCCATGATAATGTTAAAGGCCAGGGAGCAGTGGTCGCTGTCCCCCAGATGCTCACCCACTGAGAGATCTGTGACCTGACCCGGTTTGTTACCTAATACTAAATCTAGTATGGCATTCCCCCTAGTCGGCCTGTCAACATACTGTGACAGGAATCCATCCTGGACACACTTAACAAACTCTGCCACATCTAAACCCTTGGAACTAATCAGGTGCCAATTGATATTAGGGAAGTTAAAGTCACCCATGATAATAACCCTGTTATTTTTGCACCTTTCCAAAATCTGCCTCCCAATCTGCTCCTCGGTATCTCTGCTGCTACCAGAGGGCCTACAGAATACTCCCAATAGAGTAACTGCTCCCTTCCTGATCCTGACTTCTACTCATACTGACTCAAAAGAGGATCTTGCTACAATACCCACCATTTCTGTAGCTGTAATAGTATCCCTGACCAGTAATACCACCCCTCCTCCCCTTTCCCCACCTCTCTATCCCTTTTAAAGCATTGAAATCCAGGAATATTGAGAATCCATTTCTGCTCTGGTGCCAGCCAAGTCTCTGTAATGGCCACTACATTGTAATTCCATGTATGTATCCAAGCTCTCAGTTCATCACCTTTGTTCCTGATGCTTCTTGCATTGAAGTACACACACTTTAGCCCTTCTACTTTACTACTTTTACGCCATTTATTCTGTTTCCTCAAAGCTTCTTTATATGCTAGATCTGGCTTTACTCCATGCACTATACTTGCAGCTCTCGCATGACCTTTATCCTCCTCCGCCTCACTATCTGCTCTAACACTCTTGTTCCCCTACCCCTGCAAATCTAGTTTAAACCGCCCTGGAGCAGAAGTAGCAAACCTTCCTGCAAGGATGTCAGTTCCCCTCCAGTTCAGGTGCAAACTGTCCCGTCGGAACAGATCCCACCTTCCCTGGAATAAAACATGAAGCCCTCCCTCCTGCACCAACTCCTTAGCCACGTATTTAGCTGCATTATCTTTCTATTTCTAGCCTCACTAGCACGTAGCACGGGTAGCAATCCTGAGATTGCAACCCTGGGCGTCCTGTCCTTCAATTTTGCACCTAACTCACTAAATTCTCTTTGCAGGACCTCCTCCTTCTTCTTATCCACGTCATTGGACCCTACATTGACCACGACATCTGACTGCTCACCCTCCCTCTTGAGAATACCGAGAACTCGATCTGCGATATCGCGGACCCTGGCACCAGAGGCAACTGACCATCCGGGATTCTCGATCTCTCCCACAGAACCTCCTATCTGTCCCCCTAACTATTGAATCCCCTATCACTACTGCTCTCCTCTTTTCCCTCCTTCCCTTCTGAGCTGAGGGTCCAGTCTCAGTGCCAGAGATGCAACCACTGCAACTTGTCCCTGGTAGGCCGTCCCCACCAACAGTATCCAAAACGGTATACTTAGTATTGATGGGAACGGCCACAGGGGTGCTCTGCTCTTCCTGTCTATTCCCCTTCCCTCTCCTGTCAGTCACCCAGCTACCTGTCACCTGACTCCTAGGGGTGACTATCTCCCTGAAACTCCTGTTTATTTCTGCCTCTGCCTCCCGAATGATCTGAAGTTCATCCAGCTCCAGCTCCAGTTCCCTAACAGTTTGTCAGGAGCTGCAGCTGGATGCACCTTTTGCAGGTGTAGTCTTCAGTGACAATTGCGCTCACCCTGACTCCCCACATACTGCAAACGGAGCACTCAACTGCCCTAACTGCTGCCTCCATTACCTACTCCTAAGCTAATTAGATCTATTAAAGGAGCTTACCCGGCCTTACCTCATTGAGAGAAAGCTTGTCCTCAGCCTCTGCTTGCCAAAGCCTCTCAAGCCAAAGCCTTCCCACTACTCCGTCGCCCGCTCCATTAATCTGCTCACTTTTTAAACTCTCCCGCTACCTCACGGGCTGACTTTCACGCGCTTGCGCAGTCGTGCCCCGTTCAAACTGCCGAAGAAATCACCACTGTTATGTTTTGTAACTTCAGAATATAAGCAAAAGTTAAAATTGGAGCCAGGAAATGTGTCTACTTAGTTTTACTTTTAGTGAGGTGCACATATATGACAGGGTGGCATAATGACGTATGCCATTCACGTACTTTTACATATAACCTGTAATGAATTATGTAAACAAACGAAGAATGCTTAATCAAACAATATATTTGCAATATTAATCTAATATTACTGAAATATTAAATACAACATTATTCAATCCCTACACTTCAGCTTGGCAAATAGAAGATTAACCAGACTGAGTGCATCATGATTTCTTCCACTTCTATAATGTTAATTGTCTGAAGTTATGATCACTGAGTGGCAGCTCTTGGCTGTAATAAAGTGAACTACCTCCAAAGGAAGACAGCTGTTGGTGATGAAATTCACCATCATCTAGAAATATGGTGTTTGAAGATTATGATTACAACATCGAAGTGGCAAATTCCTGGTCTACCAAGTCTCGAATATCTTCCTAAACTTTGACTGCCTACCACAAGCTCCTCATTCCAGTGGAGAGAGACCAACAATGATATCTCTGTAAAATCTTCCACTGGGAGGATAAGCAAACCAATATGTGCATCTTCTCCCAAGCCAACAGGCACTAATTACAATCAGCACCACTGGGCAGTCCATGCCTTCACAAGCTCAATACTAGAATCCCAAAACATTCACTCTATTCCGAGCTCTGTCACAAGAAGACAATCCCATAAAGAAAAATCTTCAAGATATGTGCAAACCTCTAAAAGATCCCATATCCCACCTGATCCTGGAGATCCCTATCTATTGAGTGGAGAGGGGATGGCGATGAGAGCTTTAAATCCACCTATTGAGAACTCATGAGTAAATAGCAGAAAGAATCCACATAATCTACTGATCCACCTATCCCACCTGACACCCCCTGGTTGAACTGTGGGTCTCAGCAGTCACCTCAGAACCCTAAAGACCAGAGTGGAAGGAAACCATCAAGCAAAGAACTACCCAAGAAAGCTGAGACAGCAAGGGTAGATTTGATAGGTAATGTGCTCAAAGTGATTCATATGTAGTCCACATCCTATCACACTTCCTACCTTTGGCAAGGGAGAATGAAACACAGTTAGCTCTCAAGGACAGTGACCTTCCGAACTCAGCAAGAGACAGCAAATTGTAGGTTGTTACCGACATCCCTAGGTCATTCTGGGAAGTGTTTATTGTACAAAGCTTGATCACACCAGCAACCTGAACAGCCACTGGCAGCGTGGTCCTTACCTGTTCTGGCCTTGCCTTGAGGCTGCAGCACGGAGCCGATTTCAGTGGTGACATCATAACTGAAGTACAAGCATATTATACAAGCATTGCCTCCCATTGAGGTTTGGCAATTATTCCCTGAAACACTTTCATCCCTCCTCATCCTCACCCTCATTACAGATTCCCCTGCTCTGTGTGGCCTTTGCTCTTTCCTTCGCCATTTATAAAGGAGCAGCTCCCCCTCCTCCAATACACTCATGTCAGAAAGCCTGAATGTCAGATAAATGTTCTTTAGCACTTTCCAAACTTCTCTCTGCAGACTTGAAGCAATGACAGAGATACAAAAAACTTGTAGAATTGGAGCAGCATCGATGTCTTTAAATAGCATTAGTGTGCTTAATGTATGCTCAACTGTGGAAGATGGGCTGACTGTTGAGCTCCAGGAAAGGAACACTGGCATGAAATCAGTGATTACAGCTGATTGATGCTAAATTCTGCCTCTTCCACCTGCTTCTGGAAAACATTTATCACCCCATTCACTTAATTTCCAATACTAAGACATCTGGCAAGCTTCATCTAGAATTACACATGTGCACCGTTGAGCAGCTCCGGGGTGCTTGTTGCATTCACTTAATGATTTCACCCTCTTGCCCCAGTTCTATTCCATTGCCTGATAGCTCCACTTCATTCCCATCTTACATATCTCCCAGCTTTAATGTTGTATTGAGAAATTAGTCAGTGCCTCATTGTCAGTCTGATTAATGTTCTGTGTTTAAAGCATCTTCCAAGACCATTTTGCTCTCAACATTCAGCAGGGTTGGGGCCCTGTGTGAGGCTCTTTCATTAGTGCACCAGTTCAGAGTGTGTGCAACATTGCTTTATCAGAGTACGGAGTACGGAGAGTGCAGGTTGATGCTCAGACATCAGTGTATTTGTTGGTAGATTCACTGCGGTCAAAATGCAAGTTCAGCTTGTCATCCCCTCTGTTTAGTCCCCATACTTCAGAACGTTTGGTCTTACTTTCTAAGCGTTTCTCAGTGAACTATCCTCCCTCATGTCCCTGGACATCTCCAGCCTGAGATTGCCCCACATTCCAACTAGTCGTTGTTACCACATCCTATGCGTCGGAATTGTTCTCTATTGGTCCACAGCCATCAGAGCACTGTGGAGCTCTGAGAGCACCTTAACTCTCATCTAAAGGTTAATTCAGGAGTTGAAATTTGGAATCGCCATCTGTCACTGGCAGTTGTGATTTACATTGTTAACGATGCATTCTTCAACTCCTTTCCAAACACAGGCAGCTGTGTTAATCAGGGATACAGTGTATATTTATAATGTGGCTCAATGCTCTCCTCCCTTTCTCCCTTAGACGCCCTGGAAGGTGGCATCCAGGAGATCCATTAATAGAATCATACAATCCCAGAACTTTGTAGCCCAGAGCAAAGCTGCTCATCAACTAAGAGGTGGTTATACCTATTCCCTTTCTGCAGAAACAAGGGTAGTGAGATAATCTGTCTCTGATGCCCTTCCAAGAAGGAGATCCAGACCCCACCAGTGCTCATATGAGAAATAGTGCTTCCCTCCATTTATTCCATCCTCCACCTTCCTTTCATCCTCTTTGGACCTATGCCACTTTTATCTCTCGCCTTCAAGCTTCTGACATCATTCTTATTCACCCCTCCCCATCTGTCTGTCACCCTTCCTCACTTGGATCTACCTTTCACCTGCCAGTTTGTGCTTTACCCTTTCCTTTTGCCTTTTCAAACTATCTATCTCCACTAGATTTCTCTCTAGATCTGATGATGCAAAACTTGTCTATCCCTCCACAGATACTGTCTGACATACTGAGTTCACCTCACACTTTGGGCATTCATCAACCATCTAAATCTCATTCCAACCCTAGTTATTGAGTTAGTTCGAAAACTCTGAAAATCTCGAAACTCTGTTGGATCAGCTACATAAATACAAAGGCAATCAGAGGCAGCTTGTGATACCACAAAAAACTTATACCATCCAAGTTACCAGACCTTCATTGTTTCTGGGTTCAAATACTGGGTCTCTACCCAGCAGCATTTTGGGAGCACCATCACCAAAGGGATGGGTTTAAGGTGAGAGGCAAAAAATTTAGAGGAGGTTTAAGAGGTAGGTTTTTCGAAACAAGTTTTCAGAGGTTTTGGTGGAGTTGGATACACTTACACCATTTAAAAGTTATCTGAACAGATTCTTGGAAAGGAAAGATATTGAGAGATACAAGTCTAAGATGGGCAAATGAGATTGGCATAGATAGGCATCTCAGAAGACGTGGATGAGGTGGTCTGTAAAGGCCTCTTTATGTTCTGTACATTCCTCTGAATCAATGGTTCCAAGGTCTGCACTTTAAAAGGCTCTTCACTACCACCTCCTCATGCACAATTCAGGATGGATGATAAACATTGGCCTTATCACCCTAATAAATGAAGAAATAATTAAAAATAATCCTTTACAATTCTCCTTGATAGCATTAGTTTGATAGGCCAAACAACAAAAATGTTGGAAGTTCTCAGCAGGTCACATAACATCTGTGGAGAGCGAAAGAGAGCCAACTTTTCAGGTTGTCAAGTATTAACTGTGTTTGAGAAAGGAGCACTCTTACCATTGAACTAGTAGGATGTGAGTTTGCCCTACTTCAGAAAGTATATTTAGACAGGGAAGAGAGAGAGAGTGAGAAAGAGAGAGATACATCATGGTAGCAAGCAGTTTGGCCCACCAAGTCTATGCCAAACTTCAAACACCAATTTTTACACTAATCCTACCCTAGACTATTTTATTCTCCCCACATACCCATCAATTCCCCTCAGACTCTGCCACCTCCTAAACAAGTGCAATTTACAGCAGCCTATTAACCTATGAAAGTTTGTGATATGGGAGGGAAAACAGGCCGTACAGGGAAAAGCTACATAATTACAGAGGGAACATGCAAACTCCACACAGTCAGCATCCGAGATCAGGATGGAAGCCGGATCACCAGAGGCAGAGGCTTGATAAGCTGCACGATGGTGCTTGAAGTCAAAATCATTTACCCTGGCAGAGTTAAGTTGTAATGTTTCACTGTCAGGTTTCTGTCTTTCAGCCCAGAAGTTAAACTGAAAGCCCTGTCTGACTTCCTGTGAGGTACACAAAGAAGGAATTCTCTCCAGGTTCTGTCTGTGGATCATCCTGCAGCCAACACCTATGCTTCATCAGAGGAGAAATGCTTCAGGGTGACCAGGGAGAACTGTACAAATCTAATTCTTTTCTATTGCTATTTGTGCATTTGAAAACGGTCAGATTCCTTTTTACTTGTTTCTATCCACAAGTAAATCCAAACAAGTCTTCAATGTGAAACATTAATTCTGTTTATCTCTCCTTCTATACTGCCAGACCAGCTGACCAGCAGACCAGCTTGTTATGCTTTAATTTCAAATATTTTGCATCTGCAGTCTCTTAATATATTTCAAGAATATTAAATGGCCCTCATGTACGATAAAGATATAACCATAACCATATAACAGTTACAGCACGGAAACAGGCCATCTCAGCCCTTCTTGTCTGCGCCGAACACTTACTCTCACCTAGTCCCACCAACCTGCACTCAGCCCATAACCCTCCATTCCTTTCCTGTCCAAATACCTATCTAATTTTACTTTAAATGACAATAACAAACCTGCCTCTACCACTTTTACTGGAAGCTCGATCCACACAGCTACCACTCTCTGAGTAAAGAAGTTCCCCCTCGTGTTATCCCTAAACTTTTGCCCCCTAACTCTCAACTCATGTCCTCTTGTTTGAATCTCCCCTACTCTCAATGGAAAAAGCCTATGCACATCAACTCTATCTATCCCCCTCATAATTTTAAATACCTCTATCAGTCCCCCCTCAACCTTCTACGCTCCAAAGAATAAAGACCTAACTTGTTCAACCTTTCTCTGTAATTTAGGTGCTGAAACCCAGGTAACATTCTTGTAAATCTTCTCTGTACTCTCTCTATTTTGTTGACATCTTTCCTATAATTCAGTGACCAGAACTGTACACAATACTCCAAATTTGGCCTTACCAATGCCTTGTACAATTTTAACATTACATCCCAACTCCTATACTCAATGCTCTGATTTATAAAGGCCAGCATACCAACAGCTTTCTTCACCACCCTATCCATATGAGATTCCACCTTCAGGGAACTATGCACCATTATTCCTAGATCACTCTGTTCTACTGCATTCTTCAATGCCCTACCATTTACCATGTATGTCCTATTTTGATTAGTCCTACCAAATTGTAGCACTTCACACTTATTAGCATTAAACTCCATCTGGCATCTTTCAGCCCACTCTTCTAACTGGCCTAGATCTCTCTGCAAGCTTTGAAAACCTACTTCATTATCCACAACGCCTCCTATCTTAGTATCATCTGCATTCTTACTAATCCAATTTACTATCCCATCATCCAGATCATTAATGTATATAACAAACAACATTGGACCCAGTACAGATCCCTGAGGTACACCACTAGTCACCGGCCTCCAAGCTGACAAACAGTTATCCATCACTCTTCACCTCTCAGTCATGATGTTTGCACTTTATTTGTCTACCTGCACTGCACTTTCTCTGTAACTGTAACAGTATATTATAAATTCTGTTTTTTCTTATCCTTTTGTACTCTGTATGGAATGATCTGCCCAGAGTGTGTACAAATTTCCAATGCATTTGTGACAATAATAAAATGATTACCAATTAATGTCCAATTATCATTCTGATATTGATGTTTGCATCAAATGTCCTGAGCATCTGACATTTAACACTGCACCAGTAGTTCTCACTTCACTGTCACAGCCCCTTTAGATCTTTGTTGCACTCTGCAGTCTCTGTCCCACACTGATCACCACCCCACCTCATGGGTTTGAACAGGGTTGGTCTCAGTATGCTAGAAGTGATGGCTGAGTGGAGAGTATCCTTGAGGATCAGTGGTCACCTCCCTTCCATCTTTGTGGCAGTTCTTCATGTAGCTCTTCTGTGGCTGCTGGTCCACTACTGTCTGATGCCCAAACCATTGATCGGTGCTCTAGAAAGGGAATTGTTCCTCCCACTCATGTCAGGAATTGCACAGTTCCTGTCCTGCTGCAGGGGTCTAGGCCAGCAAACATAATGCTATTTTAGGTAGCTTTTGGCCAACGTAAAGATTTAGTGTTAGTCGAATTGAAAAAGGTAGCTGCAGGTTGTGGCAGTGTAATTGAGCTCTGACAAGTGACCAGTCCGTGTTTGGGATTGATTAGCAAGTACAAATTAAAGGAAGGCAGGGACAAGTGCAGTGGCCATCGTCTGAGTAGGCAGAGTCAGAGTGGTGATCTTGAGGCTTTAGCTCACCAAAGCTTCAGTCAGAGAAATCAAAGAAAAGCTCTAGGTAATTTTTTCCTCTTCCCTTCTTTATATCTGCTCAGGTAGGAAGTAGAGATGCCAGGTAGGATAGTTGAATGCTCTTCTTGCAGGATGTGGGAAGGCAGGGAGACCTCCAGTGTCCGTGACAACTACAACTGTGAGAAGTGCATCCAGCTGCAGCTTCTAACAAACCACATTAAGAAGTTGGAGCTGGAACTGGATGAACTCCAGATCATTTGGGAGGCTGAAGGGGTGATAGATAGGACATGTAGGGAGGTAGTTACACCCATGGTGCAGGGCACAGGAAACTGGGTGACATTCAGAAAGTGGAAAGGGCCAGTGCAGAGTCCCCCTAAGGCCATTCCACTCAACAACAGGTATATCACTTTAGATACTGTTAGGGAGGTTAACGTAACAGAGGGAAGTCACAGTGGCTGGCTCAGAAAAGAGGGGAGGGGAGAAGAGGCACTTTGTAGTAATAAGGGATTTGTTAGTTAGGGGAATGGAATGGGGGGGTTCTGTGAGCAAGAATGAGATTCCCAGATGGTATGTTGCCTCCCGGCTGCCAAGCCCCTGGACATCTTGAATCGAGTCCTCGTCATTCTTAAGTGGGAGGGTGGACAGCCTGAGGTCATGATCCATATAAGTCCAATGACATGGGTAGGACAAGTGATGGGGTTCTGCATAGGGAGTTCAAGGAGTTAGGTGCTAATTTAAAGTGCGGAACCTCCAGGAATGTGATCTCAGGATTGCTACCCGTGGCACATGCTAGTGAAGCCAGAACTGGGAAGATAATACAATTTAGTACGTGGCTAAGGAGTTGGTGTAGGAGGGAGGGCATTGATTTTTGGATCATTGGGTTCACTTCCAGGGAAGGTGGGACCTGTACAGAAGGGACGGTTTTCACCTGAACTGGAGGGAAACTAATATTCTTCCAGGAAGGTTTGTTAATGCTGCACAGTGGGGTTGAAACTACAGTTATAGGTGGATGGGAGCCAGAGTGCCAGAACAGGTAGTGGAGAGGTTGTAGAGGCTGATGTTGGTAGAACTTCAGACAAAGTTAGGAATCAAAAGGTCGAGCATGGTGGGTCTAGTTTCCTAAGCTGTGGATATTTCAATGTAAGAAGTACTGTAGGAAAGGCAGATGAGTTCAGGTCATGGAACAGCACCTAGAATTATGACATTGTAGCCATTAGTGAGACTTGTTTGCAGGAGGGTGAAGAACTGGCAGATCAATATTCCAGGGTTCCATTATTTTATACACAACAGAGCAGGAAGTATTAATGAATTGTGTTGCTAGTCAGGAAAAATGTCTCAGCTGTGCTCCGTCAGGACAGAGTGGAGAACTCAACTTGTGAGGTGTTATGGGCATAACTGAGAAATAAGAAATGTACCGCCACGTTAATGGGGCTATATTACAGACCACTCAACACTCCCAGGGATTTAGAAAAACAAATTTGAAAAGAGATCACAGACTGTTGCAAGAAGCATAAGTTATGTGATTTTATTTTTCCACATATTGACTGGGAATCCCATACCATGAAAGGATTAGGTGAGATAAAGTTTGTCAAATACGTTCAGGAAAGTTTCCTTCATCGATACGTAGAAGTCTCAATGAGAGAGTGTGCGATACTGAATCTGCTACTAGGGAATGAGACAGAAGTTTGTGTAAGGGAACACTTTGCATCCAGCGACCATGATGCCAGTAGTTTCAAAGCAAATATGCAAAGAGATAGGCCTGATCCATTGGTTGAGAATGGAAATTGGAGGAAGGCAATGATCCGGCAAATATGGATTGGGACAGGCTGTTTTCTAAAAAGGTGTACTTTGAAAGTGGGAGGGCTTCAAAAACAAAAAAAAATTGAGAGTATGAAGCTTGTACACACGGTAAAGATAACATGTGTAGAGAACCTTGATTTTCAAGAGATATTAAGGCCTTTGTTAGGAGAAAAAAATGAGGTACATAGCAGGTATAGGCAAGTAGGAAGAAATGAAGTGCTTATGGAGCACAAGAAATGAAAGAGAACACTTAAGAAAGAAATCAGAAGGCTAAAAGAAGGAATGAAGTTGCTCTAGCAGACAAGGTGAAGGAGATTCGAAGGGATTCTACAGATATGTTAAGAGCAAAAGGATTGTAAGGAACAAAATTGGCCCTCTGGAAAATCAGAATGGTAATCCATGTGTGGTGTATGGGGTGTCTAGGGAGGAGTAGCACCACTGGTGGGGGGGCTTGCCGTGCCCTTTTTCAGGGCAGCTCATCCACCTTTGGTTCCCACCAGGTGCTCAGCTCTCACCTGTGGCTCCAAGTAGATGCAGCACACACAGCGGATATACCCCGGTAAACCGTCTCGGCAGATGGGCCAAACCAGGTGAGAGTAGCCAACAGGTCTTTGACCCTCGGTGAGGTAGGGAATCGGTCTGTCCCAGTGTGTGAAGTCTGGCCCTGGCAGATTGAGCGGAAGAGACTGATTAATGGTCCAATGGTCAAGAAGGTAGGCCAGCAGGCATTGGTGGAGCGCTAAGAGCACGACAAGGCACTTAGATGTCCTGGTCATCCACCGCAAGAGGTGGTGACCTCTTTAAACTCGCCAGGCAGAAGGCAAAGGCAAACCGCTGCTGTAACCTGCCACGAACATGATTTCCCAATATGTCAGAGAAGCGTGGAGGGAAATCGTCCGCCAACTGGAAATTCCAGGTGCAACCTAACGACAATGACAAATTCATGAGTGGAGCCAAAACAGATGGAGGAGATCTTAATTGAATTCCTTGCACCTGCATTTATTTGGGCAATGGATACAGAGTCAGTAGAAATAAGGCAAAGCGACATCAATTTCATGGACCATGTACAGATTACACAGGAGGAGGTGTTTGCTACCCTGAGGCAAATCAAGGTGGTTATATCCCCAGGGCCTGACCATGTGCTCCCTCGGACCCTACAGAAGGCAAGTGCAGAAATTGCTGGGGCCTTAGCAGAGATATTTAAATATACTTAGTGACTGGAGAGGTACCAGAGGATCGGGGGATAGTCAATGTTGTCCTGCTGTTTAAACAGAAAATAGGAAATTATAGGCCAGTGTGTCTGACATTAGTTGTGGGGAAGTTATTGGAAGCTATTCTAAGGGATAAGTTAAAAGTATTTGGATAGACATGGACTGATTAAGGATAATCACTGTGGCTTTGTGTGTGGTAGGTATGTTTAACCAATCTTATAGAGTTTTTCAAGGAAGTTACCAGGAAACTGGATGAAGGCAAAGCAGTTGATGCTGTATACATAGATTTTAGCAAGGTATTTGACAAGGTCCGGCATAGGAGACTGGTCAGGAAGGTTCAGTCGCTCGGCATTCAGGATGAGGTAGTAAATTGGATGAGACATTGGCTTTGTGGGAGAAGCCAGAGAGTGGTAGTAGAAGGTTGCCTCTCTGACTGGAGGCCTGTGACTAGTGGTGTGCTGCACCAATCAGTGCTGGGCCCTTTGTTGTTTGTCATCTATATCAATGATCTGGATGTTAATGTGGTTAACTGGATCCGCAAAATTTGAGAATGATACCAAGATTGGTGGTGTTGTGGGCAGTGAGTAAGGCTACTAGGGCTTGCTGAGGACTCTGCATCAGTTGGGAAAATGAGCTGAAAGATGACAGATGGAATATAATGGAGACAAGTGTGATGTTTTTTACTTCAATAGGACCAACCAATGTAGGTTTTACACAGTAAATGGTAGGGCACTGAGGAGTGTGGTAGAACAAAGGGATCTAGGAATACAGGTACATAATTTGTTGGAAGTGGCATCACAGGTAGACAGGATCGTATAGAATTCTTTTGGCACATTGGCCTTAATAAATTAATGTATGGAGTACAGAAGATGGGAGGTTATGTTGATGCTGTATAAGATGTTGGTGAGCCCTAATTTGAAGAATTGTATGCAGTTTTAGTCACCTACAAGCAGAAAAGATGTAAACAAGACTGAAAATGCGGAGAAAATTTACAAGGATGCTGCCGGGTCTGGAGGAACTGAGTTATAAGGAAAGATTAAATAGGTTAGGACAGTATTGGTTTAGAACGTAGAAGATTGAGAGGAGAGTTAATAGAGATATACAAAATTATGAGAGGTATGGATAGATAAATGCAAGCCGGCAATTTCCACTGAAGTTGGTGGGAGCAGAGCCAGAGATCATGGGTTAGGAGTGAAAGATGAGGAGTTTAAGAGGAATATGAAGGGAAACCTTCACTCAGAGGGTTGAGAGAGTGTGGAATGAGCTGCCAGCATAAGTGGTCCATGCAAGTTCAATTTCAACGTTTAAGAAAAGTTTGGATAAGTACATAGATGATAGGGATATGGAGGCTTATGGTCCCGGTGCAGGCCGTTGGGAGTAGGCAGTTTTAATGACTTTGGCATGGACTAGATGGGCCGAAGGGTCTGATTCTGTGCTGAACTCCCCTATGACTCTAAGACTCTGTGACCCTGATTGGGCAGCAGAACGACATGTTACATGTGTCTGGTACACCAAGAATGATTGAAATCCATTTTCTAGACAAGTATTTCTTTATTTCAGGATGAAATATCGGCATTGGTTTTATTGTCACAGGTACCAAGGCAAAGTTAAAAAATTGTGTGCCATCTAGGAAGATCACTCATACACAATTATATTGAGGTAGTTAAAAAGAAATCAAAATACAGAATAAGTTACTTAGAAACTGCAGTGCAGGTAGACAATAAGGGACAAGGACCACAGTGAGGTGGATTGAGAGAACAAGAATTCTTTTTTAGCAAATGAGAGGCTTGCTGAAAAGTCTGATGACAATGGAATAGACCTGTCCTTGCACCTGGTGGTATATGCTTTCAGACTTCTGTATTCTACGCCTGACAGCAGAGGGGAAGGAAGAGAATGACTATTGTGGGAGAGGTTCTTGATAAAGTTGGCTGCTTTCCTGAGGCACTGGGAAGCATAAATGGAGTCAATGAAGGGGAGTTTACAGCAGAAGGGTTTCTTACAGTCTTGGGCAAAGCAGTTGCCATATCAAGCCGTGATGCATCCAGATAGGATGCTTTCTATTAGCACAACATATTCAAAATAGAAATAGCTATGTCTCTGAGAAGGAGCAGTTTAACATTGGCTCTGAAAGACTGCAGCTCTGAGAGTCATGCACTATCTAGTATTTTTGGAAAGTAACAAATACACACACATTTCTTACTCAGAGATAAGGATGCTTCCCACTGAATACACAGTCAAAGTCAATATACTCAGGTGAATGGAGGCCTACTTTGGCATGGGATCTTGTAGGTTTTTTTTGTCCAAACCCTCTGCTGGGCACATTGAATGAAAACCAATGTCTCACGATGGCAAAAGACACTACAAAGCAAACATAACTAACCTCACTCTCTCAGAGCTAATGTAGCAATGCAAAAATACCCACTTTGATGACTATTCCATCTGGAGACCCACCAGGAAACTACACTAATTAACATTCTAAATGATTATGGCAACAATTTGGATTTTGTGAGTGCTGGCTTTAAATGTTAAGTTAAAACTCTTTTTATCATTTGGAGTTAACACTTTGTATACCAAATCAAACATATGTAACCTTATCAAAATACTGAAACACACAGGCAGAAGTCCCAAGAGAATTAAACAAAAATTTGGCCAGAAGGAGGAAGCATAATGTGAACCGAAATCCCATCAGTACTTTTAATTTGTTTCAGCCGGTGAAATCCTCCAGCCATGGCTGGTAATCTCACCATTCCAGCGTGGAGATAACACAGATTCCCAGCAAAGTTATTGAAGCTATCGTGGCAATGGAGACATCATCAGGATTTGTGTGAAATCCATCTCACAAGCAGAAGTCCCTCATTGTTTATGTTTACTGACAAATGTTTGAGAAAAAAGATGCTTATGAGGGGCATTGATTGAGTCAACACACACTGTCCTTTTCCCAATTTGGAGAATCAAGAACTAGAGGGCATAGATTTAAGGTGAGAGGGGAGAAATTTAATAGGGACCTGAGAGGCAACTTCTTCACCCGGAAGGTGGTCAGTATGTAGAACGAGCCACTACAGGAAGTGGTTCAGGCAGGTCCATTAATGACATTTAAAAGATACTTACGCCTGTACTTGGATTGGAAAGACAGAGGATATGAGCCAAAGATAGGAAAATGGGACTAGATCTATGATTGTATAATAGTAAACCCAGTATCATCTAGCCATCCACAAAGGCATGGAGCCAGGAAACCATGAGGGATGATAAATTGCAGAGAAACTAACAGAGATTTCAACAGGTTAAGACTAATTAACAAAAAGAAAAATCCCTGTATTTAATCTTTAAAGAAAATTCTATTTAGATAGTGATTGTGTATTTTTTTCAATGAGGTATCAGAAAGGGTTGATTTGTAGTTTCAAAACAGAACGATGATTTCACTGGAACGGGAAGGATTGCATTATAAAGACAGGCTGGATAGTCTGGCTCTGCTTTCCCTGGAATGAAGGAGACTGAGGAGGTTAATAAAATCATGAGGGGAACAGATATGGTGAATGATCACAGTTGTTTTTTTTCCCCCAGAGAAGGTAAGAATAAAATTAAACGATATAGGTTTAAGGTGAGAAGGGAAAATTTTAAAGGGAATTTAAAAGCTTCCTTTATGACCTTAGCTACCTGTGATGCCACATTCAATGAATTGTGTGCCTGTATTCCAAGATCCCTTTGTTCTATCACATTCCTCAGTGCCCTACCGTTCACTGTGTAAGACCTACCCTGGCCGATCCTATCAAAGTGAAAAACCTCATACTTGTCTCCATTAAATTCCATCTGCCATTTTTCAGCCTATTTTTCCAGCTGATGCAGATCCCTCTGCAAGCCATGATAGCCTTCCTCATTGTCCACTACACCCCCAATCTTGTCATCTGCACAATTTGGTGATCCAGCTAACCACATTATCATCCAGATCATTGATATAGAAGACAAACAATAAAGGACCTAGCACCAATCTGTGCAACACACCACTAGTCACAGACCAGTCAGAGAGGCAACCCTCTAACTACCACTCTCTGGCTTCCCCCACAATGATTAAACCAATTAACTACCTCACCCTGAATTCCGACTGACTGAACCTTCTTGACCAGACTCAGAAGTAGGACCTTGTCAAATGCCTTACTAAAGTCCATACTGTCCACTGTCTTGCTTTCATCCACGTTCCTAACCTTCTTGAAAAACTCTATAAGATTAGTTAGACATGACCTATCATGCACGAAGCCATGCTGACTATCCATAATCAGTCCATGTTAGATATACTTATATATCTGGTCCATTATAATACCTTCCAATAACTTGCCCATAACTGATGTTAGCTCACCTGCCTATAATTTCCTGGTTTATGTTTTTTTTAAATGTGGAACAACATCAGCTATCCTCCAATCCTCTGGTACCTCTCCTGTCACTAAGGATACTTGAATTATCTCTGTTAAGGTCCAGGCAATTTCTGCACTTTGTACTCCTAATACTTTGTTTTTGATGGTCTCCCACTTTCCAAGTACACCTTTGCCAGAAGAAATCCTGTCTCAATCCACAATTGCCAGATCATTCCTGATACCATCAAAATTGATCTTTCTCCAATTTAGAATCCCAGCCTCCAGACCAGACCCATCTTTTTGCATATTTATTTTGAAGCTAAAGGCATTGTGGTCACTGGATGCAAAGTGTTTCCCTACACAAATGTCAGTCACCTGCCCTATTTCATTTCGTAGTAGCAGATCCAGTATTGCACACTCTTTCATTGGGGCTTCTATATGCTGATGAAGGAAACTTTCCTGAACACATTTGACAAACTGCCCACTTTGTCCTTTTACCAGTCACTATGTGGAAAGTTAAAATCACCTACTGTACCAACCTTACGTTTCTTACTACAGTCTTCAATATCTTTACAAATTTATTCCTCAAGTTATTTAACCAGCTGTTTAAAACGATGGATATTAAAGGTCAAATTTTAAAATACATTTATTTTCTAAGTATGTACAGTATAATATATACAATCTTGAGATTCATCTCCTTACAGTCAGCCACAAAACAAAGAAACCCAATGGAACCCATTAAAAAAGACCATCAAACAGCCAAAGTGCAGAAAAAAAAACTGAAGTTCATGAAAGTGAGTCCACAGCCACAAAGCCAACTCATCACTGCAGCCAGTCCAGGACCCAATAGTTGCAGGACTCAGCCTTAGTTCAGTGCCGAGGTAGTAAACCTTGAGAGCAGCGAGCTGGACACCAGCCCATCACCTCTCCTTCGGCCCCAACACCCTGACCTATTCAATTTGAATCGACAAATCAACAGGGTGTTCCCTGATCTACGACCCAGGCTCTCCCACCTCAATATGTTCTCGGGACTGGCCTTTGTAAGTCTTCCATTAGGCACATACCCCACCTTTCCAATCTGGACTGTCGCTTGGGTCAAACAATTGGTCAACTGTTTGTTCCTTGCTCTTGGGCCTGGGTCCCACCACCTCAACCCTGCCACGCTTGGATCTGCCTCTTCAAATTTCACATTTTCAGTATTTCATGCAGTTACGATCACCCCATTAAATGAAGGATGCAGCGGTTTTGTCCACCCTGAAAGGTATGTGCTTTTTGCCTGTATCCTAGTCTGCGTCTATTCACATAAATTAGAGAGTATTAGTTCAACAAGGGATTGGACAGACTTGGAATGTCTACTCTGGGACATCAAAAGCTGAGGATGCAACTTAATAGAAGTTTATAAAATTATGAGAGACGTATGTAAAGTCGATAGTCAGAGTCTTTGGGAAGAAGCTATCAGATCTTAAAAAGAGTAAGTTTAATGGAGATTTATGAGACAAGTACTTTTACACTGAGAGTGTTAGGTGTCTAGATTGCACTACCTGGAGAGACAGCGGAAGCAGATATGATAGCACTGTTTAGGAGGCAGACTCCTGAGCAGACATGGAGTAGAGGAATATAGACCATGAGCAGACAGATACAATACATTCTAATTGGAATAATGATTGGCACAGACATTGTGAGCTAAAGAGCTGGTCCCATTCCTGCACTGTTCAATATTCTATAGTAATGAGGCAAAGATGGCAGTCAATATGTATACATCAAGCTCTCACAGTGATAATAGTTGAACCATCTACAGAAACACCATAATAGCACACTGATTGAGAGTTTGGCACCTGCACTTTCTACTCACCTAAGCTATGAATCCCAGCTCCCTCTTACTTATCCCCACATTGGAGCCTTCGTTCCCCTCTCTCCATCCACTCACCAGGACCCAGCTCGCACCTTTCCATCTACCCTCTAGATCTCCAGCTACTCCCTTCCCATCTAACTTCTGGGGTTCCCATTCCACAGCTTGTTTTAACCTCACATGGGTCTGTTGGTCACACTCCCTGAAACTTAACAGATTCACTGAAATCTTCAGAATCAGGATTAGTATCACTAGCATATGCCGTGAGTCCTTTCTGGTGGAAGCAGCTTTTTGAGGGACCACCTTTTGAAGGTGTCCTGGATGCTGGGAAGGCTCGTGCCCACGATGGAGCTGGATGAGTTCACAACTTTCTGCAGCTTGTTCTGATCCTGTGCAGTGGTCCCTCTATACCTGACAGTGATACAACCAGTTAGAATGGTCTCCACGTAACATCGGTAGAAATTTGAGACTGTCTTTGGTAACATACCAATTCTCTTCAAATTCCTAATGAAGCATAGCTGCTGTTATGTTTTTGATGTAATTGCATTGATATCTTGGGCCCATTGGTGTGCAACCGAACAAAATTCATTGAGGCAGCTCACCCTGCTCTTCTCAGGTACTGGTAAGATTGTCAAAGTTCAAAGGAAATGTATTATCAAAGTATATATAGGTCACCATATACAACCCTGAAATTCATTTTCTTATAGACATTTGCAGTAAATACAAGAAACACAATAGAATCAGTGAAAGACTGCCCCCAACAGGATGGACAAATAATCAATGTGCATAAGGGAACAATCTATGCAAATAAATATCGAGAACATAATGAAGAGTTTTTGAGAGTGTGTCCATAGATTCGGGAAATAGTTCAAGGATGAAGCGAGTGAATGATTGTCGCCCTTTTAAAGCTGGTGGGAACCTCTGACTCTAACAGTCCTTGAACATTCCTGCCGGTTAGTTCTCACAGGTTTTCAGTGCCCCTACCAGGTACACTATGAGGCCCTGACGCCTTGCGAGGGTTTACCCTCTTGAAAAATGTTCTGGGTCTGGCCTTTGAGGCAGGACACAGGTCACTAAATGCTGCAGGGATTCACACAGGTGTAGTTTTTAGTTTTATTCTACCTTTCAGAGCATGCATAAAAAGCATGTAGCTCATCTGGGAGTGAAGCATCACAGCCATTCATGATGTCAGGTTTTGCCTTGTAGGAAGTAATGGCCTTCAACACCAGCCAAAGCAGATGTGCATCTGATTCATTTCAATCAGGATTGTTTTTTTTTTGCTCTTAAGATAGCCTTCTATTGTTATTGTTACGATCCGGCAACAATGAATATAGAATTGAGTCCAGTTTTATAAACAAATAACCATTTATTAAACTCGCAACAAAAAAAAAGAAAAGTAAACAAATGACCAACTTAACCAGAAGTTAACTGCTATACCGCAACTTGAACAGTTCTTAAAGTGATAAATGCGAACACAGTTCTTAAAGCGATAAATGCAAAAATCCAGGTGATTTGGACAGTCAATTAGGAAAGACTTTCCTGAAGTAACAGGTTCCTCAACGATGTGACGTTACTGCTGATCCCAGCCGAAATATGCCTTGCCTGAAGGATTTACGATGAAGGAAATAAAAATGGCCTAAAGGAACTGAACTTTTCCTTGGTGAATAATGCTGTGCCCAACCCTTTCTGCTTTCACAATGCAGGGACTATCTTGGATGCAGGTTACTACTTCCTGAGTGAAGATCCAACAGGGTTGACCCTGTATTACCACCGACGACACCAACTTCACTTGATCCTTTGGGTTCCCACACTTTGGCAAGTCTTCACTCTCCAATACTTAGACTTTAAAATTAAATCGAAGATACATCAAACACAACTGACTGTTTTTAAAAACTGCCGGTACACCTTACAGCAGAAAGTAAAACTCCACTTTATAACAAAACTGTGTCATGAGATGAATACGCAGCATAACGGAGTAACTGATGAATTAAACAAGAAATTAACCTGCATCATAGCAAGGCATTCCCGTTTTATACCTGTTGGAACAGGCTATCACGTGACCTCTCACTGGCGGGAAAATTACATCATGTGACCTCACACTGGCGGGAAATTACATCACCCCACCATCACAAGACCATTACATCATGCTCACCAGATACTCAATTACATCATGGTCATAAGACAGTCACAAGATACCCACGGGATATGTAACATTATATGTGGACTTCTTGTATAGTTCTGGATCACTGGCCTGGAATGCCACTGATCTAGCTCTCAGCAGACTATGAAACTCCTGGCTCACCCACACCTTTTGGTTTGGGTACGTCCAGTATGTTCTTGAAGGCACGGACTCATCCACACAGGTCTTGATGAAGTCGGTGACAACTGCGGCATAGTCATTCAGATTTGAAGATGAGTTCCTGAATATTCTCCAATCCACTATCTGAAGGTAGACCTATAGGCACTCCTCTGTCTCCTTTGAGCATATCTTCTCCTGGCCTGGTTGAAATCCTCTGCAATGATAGGTAAGGCATCAGGGCCTGCTGTTTTGTAACTACTGATCACTGTTACTGTTATACATATACCTTTTGAATTCAAAGTTCATTGGACTATCAATAAAATTTCATCTTATTGTCTGGAATAACTCCTGGTCAGGTACTCCCGAAATCTTGTTGTGACTGCTTCCAGGAATTTTTCTGTACAGCATACCCCAGTGTTATAACAGTTTGGGTAACAGAAATCCACTCATTCAGAATCCACAAATCACAAACAAAAATTCGTGATACGGGATAAAAATTTGTTCTTATGGAATTTATGTGAAACAAGATAAACACAACATGCACAATATACAGAGAACTGAACTAGTTATCAAAGACAACAATCACAGACTACCAATTTATGTCAGGAAGCTACTTAAGGGATTTGCTTTGGAAACTGACAAGTCAAAAAAGGGTTTGCATTATGGAAAGCTGTGATACGGACAGTCGTCTGGGAATGGGAAGCCGCTGGAATCCTGGCTTAATTACTGGAGTAAACAGTTGCAGATGCTAGAAAAGTGAAATAAAAACAGAAAATGCTGGAGCACTGTGCAGGTCAGGCAGCATCTGTGGCTGGGAGAGAGTTAATGTTTTGGGTTGCCACCTATCTTTTGCCTCTCCCCACAGATACAGTATGGTTTTACCCTTCTGTTTCTTCACCAAGTTTTTCAAAGAATTGGTAGCTTGGCAAGTTGGATCTGTGCTCCATCACAGACATTCCCTCTGCTGCTCCTCGACCTCCCTGCTACTTAAAATACACCTAATGCCCATTTCTGAAGAAAAACCAGTGACGTGACACATTGAGTCTGTTCTGCTCCCTATAGATGCTGACTGAGCAGCATAGGGTTTCCAGAATGCACTATTTTTGTCCCAGCAATGTAGTAATGTTTGTTATGGGAATAGTATTGGGCCAAACAGTTATTGTGGGCTCTTTTATATCTACTTGAGAGGACATTGGGGTCCATACTATAATGTCTTATCTCCAAAGCTTGGATTATTGCACTCAAATCTCCTTAGTAACATGCCCGCAATGTGTCTTGGCACCTGCCCCACTGTTCTTCTTGCACTCTCTGGTGTGGCTCACTGCACATTCTCCTGTACCTGTACAACATCCTGTATGTGTCCCAGTATTTTTCTCCGCTGTTCCCCAGCGTTGCTCTTTGTATGCATCCCTGGGTGTCTGAGTGTAAATGCCACAGAGTTGCCCCTCTGGGCTCTTGGTCCTGACCCTGTGACAAGTATTAGTCCCTTTCAGGGCTGAACTGAGTGAAATGACTAACATTTCTAGATAGCTGTTCAGCTCCATCCGTTGGTTTTGCAGTCAGGTGGTTGGTGAGGGCACGGAGACAGGAGGATGCACGGCAAGACATGATGCAGCCAGGACACTTGCAAATTGCTTTTCTCAGTTGCATGCACCCTGCAGAGACGGAACCTTCCTGGAAGAGTAAGTGGTGGGAGACTTGGGTTGGAACTAGGCCCTGCAAACTCTGCACATCATATAATGGCACCAGTTCCAATCCTTCAGCCTTGTTCCAGGTTTTAGGCATGGCAAGAAGCAGAAAACTCTGGACAAAATATAATGGTGAGTTTAAAGGCAGGAATAGAGTTTTGCATTATCAGCCTTTAGATTACTATTTAGCTGCAGCTCCACCTCCGCAGGGACATGAATATTCTAATTGATCTGATTGACAGGCAGCTACTGGTGGCAGGAGGTCACGGGTTCAGTGTGAAGGCAGCTCCCCTTCCTAGTCAGCCCTGCACCTGAAACAAGCGCTAAATAAACATTAAATTAATTTGCTTATTAATTTGCTTATACACAGTGTCTGCGGAGGCTTAGTAATTGATTGTAGATGATTAGTCTGCATTGCTGTGAGGTGAGGAAGAGGGTTTGTGCAAAACAGTTATTGAGCATTCTTTGCAAAAAGCTCATCACACACCTGAGGAGGGGTTAGTAGTGGATGTAAAGGACAGAGCTAAAGGAGAGTTGCATTGCCCGTGTGGACTCTGGACCACCCCTCCCATGTTCATACTACATAGGAGGCACTGCAGCCCATCGAGTTTATACTGGCTCTCAGAGCTTTGAACTTTGATTTTTCTTGTTCTAACTATGTGCATTCATGTAAAACCATTTATAGTTTATTTTTACTTTATGACTTTCTTACAAACGCTGTTTATATGATGCTGCTGTAAGTAAGCTTTTCTTTGTACCTGTGCATACATGTAGATCAATGGTCAAAGACCACTACAGGACAGAAACAGGCCCTTTGACCCATCTAGACCATGTTGAACTATTATGCTGCCCAGTCCAATTGACCTGCACCCAGACGATAGCCTTCCATACCCCTCTCACTCATGTACCGATCCAAATTGCTCTTAAGCGTTGAAATTGAACTTCATCTACCACCTCTGCTGGCAGCTCATTCCACTCTCACCACCATCTGAGTGAAGAAGATCCCCCTCATGTTCTCCTTAAACATCTGACCTTTCACCCTTAACACATAACCTCTAGTTGTAGTCTCAACCAAGTGCAGTGGAAAAGGTCTGATTGGGTTTACCCTGTCTGTAATCCTCGTCATTTTATATAGCTCTATCACATCTCGTCTCATTCTCCTACACTCCAGGGAATAAGGTACTTGTGCACATGACAACAGACAGGACTTTGAGCATTTCCCATCAGTCCTCTTCTCCTCCTGGGGTCACAGTCCAGCCCTGAAATGGACTAATGCTTGTCTCAGACTGAGAACCTGGAGCACAGAGGGGAGAACTCTGGGGCATTTACAGTGAGATACCCAGGGGCACACTCAGTGATAAACACTGGGGTATATACAGAGAGACACCCAGGGCATGTACAAGGAACGTTTTGGAAGAAAATGGTGCCAGTGAACAAAGGCCTCAAGCCTGGTCACAAAGCAATTCTTTTCACTTCCTCTGCACCTTTTTACTTCGAATGTGTTCTGCTACTGTTGGAGCCTGTTATCTACAGCCTGGCAGTATGCTTTCCATCTGAATGAGTGACCTAGCATTTTGTTGTCTCCGAGAGCATTCCACGAGGCTGTGAGCAAAGCGCGTAGCAGGGAGACCAGGAAGCCTGGAGATGGGGCTCCATCTCTCGCCAATCTCCCCGACTAAAACCACCGAGGAAGATTGAAATCATCCAGGCCAGTGCGGAGGGCGAGTGAGTGTTCATCGCCATTTACCAGTACTTCGCTCGCTGCTGCTGGAGGAAAGCTTCGTTCAAGTGATCTCTCTCTCTCCCTCGATGCTGTTGGAAGATGGTGCCTAAGCAAAGTTCAATCAATGCAGTTCGTGGATTGTGGACTCCAATTCACATACGATGAGCTTCTAGTTTTTCTGTTTGCTCCTATTTTTCTAACTAGTTTGGGTAATTTTGAATCGGGGCAGCCTGAAGATGCACTGAGCGGAACTGAATACGCGTTTTGATTTTGTGTCTTATGTTCGATGTTTCCTCTCATTGTTCTTTGATGCTGTTTGCACAACTTGATTTTTTTCTGCATGTGGTGGGGGGGGGGAGGCTTGGTATTTTATTTCTTTGAATGGTTTCCATGGTTCTTTTTTGCTTTGTAGCTGTTTGTGAGGAAGGCGAATCTCAGAGGTGTGTACTGAATCCATAGAGTGAGAGCGTCGACTTGACTCGAGACACTGGGGAATGTACGGAGATGCACCAGGGGTAAATTAGAGGGGCCAGTTCATCCATCAGCGTGTCTTCAAGGGATGTGGGAGTAAACCAGAGTGCTGGGGGGGATCTCACAGGGCCCCAAAGAGAATGTGCAAGCTCTGCATAAAGAGCAGTTAAACTCAAGATTGAACACAAAAGTCCTGAGCAATGGGGCCATGCTTTTACCTGCTGAACCACGATAGCCCTTCTTAGACCTTGTTGCGATAAGGCCCAGACCCATTTCCATGGAGTTAGTCTAATCCTGCTATTGGAGTAATTCCTGCCCTCTGCTCTCACATTCTCCTCATTGCAGAGGAACATCATTCAGTGTATCAATTATCACGTAACCTGCTCCTGGCACAAGCCCATCGGCTCTGTTTAAATGACCTGACAACCCGCACACCCCTGGGATGTGGGAAGAACCTGCAGCACCCGGGACGAAGTCACGGGGAGAACTTCCAAACACAGGCAGCACCGTCAGTCTGGAACTGTGAGACTGCTGCACTACCTGCCGAGCAACTGTGCCACCAAGTGTTGAACACAAGGGCAGATTTTTGGCCTCAAAAGCCCGCGAATCAAGCAGTGCACAGCAAGCTCCCACCAAACAGCCCAGTGGATCCTTCTAGTCCGTGAAGGATACATACTGGTTAGGAAATTGAGGACTAGTTACCCCATCTTCCAAACAGCACCTGCATTAGCTTGACATCACGTTGAGTCATGGAGTTTTGTGGAAACAGGCCATTCGGCCCAACTTGCCCATGCTAACCAAAGTGCCTACCTTAGTTAGACCCACCTGCCTGCATTTGGTCTGGATTCCTCTAAACTTTTCCTATCCATGAACCTGTCTAAATATCTCTTACATATGATACTTGTACTCATCTCTACCACTTCCCCTGGGCAGCTTGTTCCACATTCCCACCCAACCCCATGTGGAACACCTGTTCCTCTGGTCCCTTTTAAATCAATACCCTCTAATGTTAGGCTCTTCTACCTTGGGAAAAATGTATCCATTTACCCTATCTATGGCCTTCAAGATTTCATAAATCTTTATAAGATCACCCCTTAGCCTCCTGTGTTCCAGAGAAGAGAATCCCTGCCGATCTAATTTTTCTTTAGAATTCAAGCCCTTTAACCTCAGTAACATCTTAGTGAACCTGTACTGCACCTTTCCAGCTGATTGACATCGTGCCCATAGGCTGGTGACAGTGTTTCTGACCGTACACTGCGTTGGAACCTTCAGACTGGATCCGGTATGACGACTTCAGTGGACCTTGAACCACCACTTGATGACCCAGTCTAAGTGCAACCATTTACAACAGGGCACCTTTCAGTTTTACTTTGATCCAAGTTTGACTTTCAACTCGGATACGATCTCCCAAGACATGAAAGATTCCACGTCACTGTTTTGTAAGACACCAGAGGAGCTCCGCGGCTCATTCTCTTACGTGATTAACCCTCAAACAACACCTCCAGAGAACATCAAATTGTCATCCCGGCTTGGTACAGCAACTGCAGGAAATTGCAGAGAGTTGCAAGCACAGCCCAGTCTATAACAAAACACGCCCACCCCACCAATGACTCAGTCAGCACTTCCTACTGCCCTGGAAAGAACCCAACATAATGAAGGGCCCCTCCCAACCTGACATCTTCTTTTCTTCACCCCTCCCATCAGGCAGAAGATACAACTAGGAAGCACTTACTACCAGGCTCGAGGCAATTTCCATCCTGTCGCGGTAAGCCTCTTGAACAGACAACAAAGGTGAACTCCTGACCTCACGTTCTACCTGGTGCCCTTGCTCCTCATTGTTTGTCTCCCTCACTGTCACTGTAATTCTAACGCTACACTCCGCAGTCTGTTCTTGCTTTTCCCTTTGTACAGCCTCCATGCACTTATGCCTGGGCGCTATACAAAACTAAGTTTTCACTGTATCTTGGTACACATGACAAAAATAAACCAATTACCACGGCCCCCATTGCAGATTTGGGAGCTTGCTGTGCAGGCTAGTTGCTTGTTCCCTATATCACCACAGTGTGAGCAGATCAACAGCATCTCATTGGTCAGGGCGTGGAAAGGTGTCACTCAAACACAGTTTTAATGTTATACAAAATGTTAGAGACCTGTGCACCAAAGTGCATTTCCGAAGACATTCAGTGTTGCTGCTAACAGTCCTATTATATCATATTATAATATAATTACAATCAAATTCCTCCCCAACTCTCTCAGTGACTATAACAGTATTGGTATCAATGCAAATGGCCCACACTTTATCACACCCAGCTGTACACAAAGCACTCGGTTAAAATGAAAGCATGGTAGAGGGAAAGAGAGGGTGAAGGAAAACAAAAGCTAATTAGTTTAATAGAATCTATGGAAAACACAGTTACAGCTGGGACTGAGTGAACCATGAGCTCAGAGCCCACAGCAGGTCGACTGCGCTGGGCACAGGCAGAAAATGAAGGGACCAGGAATACAAAAATCAGGAGGTAATTATAACGGACGCAGTGAGTTACCACCAGTCACTTCCTCAATACCATTATTAAAACTGGAACTACTTTAGTACTTAATATGAAAACTGATCATCATCAACCAGGCTGTACACTGACTACTTCTAATTGCTCGGTATATTTCTCTCTCTCTCTCTCTCCGTCTGTCTGCTGGAACTACAGCTTGGGATCTCCCCAGAGGCAGCACACCTTTCATTATCACTCTTTATTATCGGAGTGCTGCGATGGGCCCTCTGTTGAAGCAGCAGCCCCTGATGAAAATACACTGGCTGCAGCTTTAATTACTAAACATCGTGCCGCCTCGCCAGGATCCGCACCGCTAATTAGTGTTGATGGGGGAGAGGCTCCCTCTCAGTGCCACCCTACCGCCCCTCCAAACTCCCGGCCATCCACCTGCCCCATTCTCTTTACCCACCCAGGAAACGGTCCAAGTAGCAGAGGGGGCGGGTGGGGGGGGGGGGGAAGGAGGTGAGTGGAAGTGGGCCGACTGAGAATTGGGAAGTGGAGAGAAGTTAGTGGACATGTGTGGTGAAATGGGGATGAGGAAATGAAGGGGCTATGAGGAATGAGGAGTTGAGGAGGAATGAGAATATGACAGGGGGATGAATAAGGCCACTGAGGGGGAAGAGCATGAGAAGGTCGGCAGAGAGAATGAAGAGCTCCTCACCTGACCCCCACACTCTTTTCCCCCTCAAGTTCTTCCTCATCTTCCAATACAGTGAAGAGCATGGAAGGAGAAGGGGACATGGAGAGGCTGCTGAAGGGTTTTCTCCTTTCTTCCCTCCTCACTCATGACTGCGTCATCGCTACCTCTCTCCTTTCCCCACAGTCTCACCATTTGCTGATTGTCCCCCTTCTGTCCCCTCCAACGATCCTCTCTTCCTTTCCACTACTCTGTCCTTCTGCCTGTTCCCACTTCCCTCCCCTCTTCCTCACTCCTCTCTCTACATTTGTCCTACCCCTCCCTTCTCCCCATCATCCTCTTCCCATTCCCTTTCCTCAATTTACCCCCTCCCTCGCAATACTTGAAAACTCACTACCTCTTTCCTTTACCTCCTCTCTCACTTCCCTCACCCTCCAATTCCCTTTGCCACCTCCCTCTTAATTCCTTCCCTTTTCTCCCCTCCATCTTTTCCTCCCACATCCCACCCTCCCTCTCCCCTCCATCTTATCTTCCCACACCCCACCCTCCCTCTTCCCTCCCTCTTCTACCACACCCCGCTCCCTCTTCTCCCCTCCCTCCCTCTTCTCCCATACTTCACCCTCCCTCATTTCCACCCATACCCACCTCTCCCTCCTACCTCTGCTTGCTCCCCTCACTCTCTCACCCCACCCAACTCTGCAGCCCCTTCTTTCCTTTCCCTCCTCCCTCGAACACTTTCTGTATCACCTCCACCATTCCCATCCTCTGTCTCACCCTCTCTCTCCCAGTCTCCCCTCGTGAACCTCCCCGTCTACACACTGTCTCCTCTCACTGACCCATCCAATCAATTCCCTCCCACGAGCTCCTACCTCCTCTCCATTTCGGCCATCCACCATCATTCCCTCCCCTCATTTTTTCTATTATCCACGTCCCCCTCCACCTTCAGACTATTATCACTTCCCTCCTCCACATCTTTCTAACACTCCTCTTCCTCTCTAACTCACTATGCATTACCCTTCACCCCTCCCACTCCATCTCCATTCCATTCTCCACTACCCCATTTCTCCGCTCTCCTTCCTCTTTCTTCTCATCTGCTTTCTTCTTTTTCCCACCTTCCCCATTCTCCTAACTCCTTCCAACTATACCCCCTTTCCTCTCTCCCCTGCCTCAGTCCTCCCTCCCATTTTTCCTCCATTCCTCCATTGCTGCCTTCCTCCATTCTCTGATTCCCTACACTCCTTGCCCCTTCTTCAACTCTTACCACCATTCTCCCCGCTCCTCTCCCCACTTCACCCCAACCCTCCGCTCCTGTCTCCCATCTCACTCCATCAATTCCCATTCCCTCCTCTCTCCCATTACTTCCTTCTTCCCCCTATTACCCCCTCCCCTATCCATCCTTTTCCCTTCCCCTCTCTATCTCACTCTTCCTTTACCCAGCTCCATTTTCCCACCTCCTTCCCCTCTCTCCTCCTTCTCCCTCATCTCTCCTAACTTGCCTTTCCCTACTCTCTCCATCTTCTCTCCCCTCTGATATGCCCTACTCACGACCCTCTCCATCCTCCCTGCATTCTCCCATCCTCCCTCTCCATTCGTAACTCCGTCCCTAACTCATCCTGCCCATCTCCCTTCTTCCGCTTCAACCCCCTTCCACTCAACCCCAATTCTCCTTGCCTCACTACTCTCCCTAAGCCCTCCATTCTTCAAACTCCTCTCCCTTCTTCCACCGTCCAATTCACTTCTCTTCCTAACCTCCAAGATTTTTCTCCCTCCTTTCTCGTATGTTATCCTTACTTATCCACTCTCTTTCCATCCCTCTTAACTCCATCTATCCAATTCCCTTCCTCACTCTCTTCTTGCACGCTTCCATCGCTTCCCCTCCATCCTTGTATGTTCGCTTTCTCCTCACTGCCATCTCCCATGACACATTCCTCATATGTTGGGGTGCCTCACACTCACAGGGAGATGGGATGACCGTGGCCTCTCCATCTCTCTCCCTCTCACAGGGAGATGGGATGACTGTGGGCTCTCCATCTCTCTCCCTCTCACAGGGAGATGGGATGACCGTGGCCTCTCCATCTCTCACTCTCTCACAGGGAGATGGGATGACCGTGGGCTCTCTCTCTCACACAGAAAGATGGGATGACCGTGGTCTCTCTCCCTCTGACAGGGAGATGGGATGAACGTGACCACTCCTTCTCTCTCATTCTCACAGGGAGATGGGATGAACGTGGGCTCTCCCTCTCTCACAGGGAGATGGGATTACCATGGGCTCTCTCTCTCTCTCACACAGGATGATGGGATGACCATGGCCTCCCTCTCTCACAGGGAGATGGGAAGACCGTGGACTCTCTCTACCTCTCTCAGAGGCAGATGGAATGACCGTTGGCTCTGCCTCTCTCACTCTCTCAGAGGGAGATGGGATGACCGTGGGCTCTCTCTCTCTCACAGAGAGATGGGATTATCATGGGCTCTCTCTCACTCTCACAGGGAGATGGGATGATTGAGGGCTCTCACACTCACACAGGATGATGGGATGACCATGGCCTCCCTCTCTCACAGGGAGATGGAATGACAGTGGGCTCTCCCTCTCTCACAGGGAGATGGGATGACTGAGGGCTCTCTGCCTCACACAGGGAGATGGGATGACCATGGGCTCTCTCTCCCTCACACAGGATGATGGGATGACCATGGCCTCCCACTCTCAGGGAGATGGGATGACCGTGGTCTCTCTCCCTCTCACAGGGAGATGGGATGAACGTGGACTCTCTCACTTTCACAGGGAGATGAGATGATTGAGGGCTCTCACACTCACACAGGATGATGGGATGACCATGGCCTCCCTCTCTCACAGGGAGATGGGATGACTGAGGGCTCTCTCTCTCACACAGGATGATGGGATGTCCATGGCCTCTCTCTCTTACAGAGAGATGGGATGACCGTCGGCTCTCCCTCTCTCCCACTCACAGCGAGTTGGGATGACCGTGGCCTCTCCCTCTCTCTCACTCTCACAGGGAGATGGGATGACATGTGGGCCATCCCTCTCTTTCACACAGGGATATGGGATGACCGTGGGCTCTTTCTCTCACACAGGGAGATGGGATGACCGGGGGCTCTCCCTCTCTCTCTCACAGGGATATGGGATGACCGTGGGCTCTCTCTCTCACAAAGGGAGATGGGATGACCGTGGGCTCTCCCTCTCTCTCACACAGAGATGGGATGACTGTGGGATCTCCCTCTCTCACAGGGAGATGCAATGACCATGCCCTCGCCCTCTCTCAAGGAGATGGGATGACCGTGGGCTCTCTCTCTCACACAGGATGATGGGATGACCATGAAATCTCTCTCTCACAGGGAGATGGGATGAGCGTGGACTCTCCATCTCACACAAGGAAATGGGATGACTGTGGGCTCACTCCCTCTCACAGGGAGATGGGTTGACCGTGGCCTTTCCCTCTCTCTCCATCTCTCACAGGGAGATGGGATGACCGGGGGCTCACCCTCTCTCTCACACAGGGAGATGGGATAACCGTGGGCGCACTCTCTCTCACAGGGAGATGGCATGACCATGGTCTCTCTCTCTCTCGCACGGAGATGATTTGACCATGGGTTCTCCCTCTCTCCTTCTCACAGGGAGATGGGATAACCGTGGGCTCACTCTCTCTCACAGGGAGATGGCATGACCGTGGTCTCTCTCTCTCTCGCACGGAGATGATTTGACCATGGGTTCTCCCTCTCTCCTTCTCACAGGGAGATGGGATGATTCTGGGTTCTCTCTCGCTCTCTCACAGGGAGATGGAATGACCATGGGCCCAACCTCTCTCTCTCTCTCTCTCTCTCTCTCTCTCTCTCATAGGGAGATGCAATGACCATGCCTGCTCCCTCTCACAGGGAGATGAGATGACCGTGGCCGCTCCCTCTCTCTCCCTCTCTCACAGGGAGATGGGATGACCGTGGGCTCTCTCTCTCACTGGGAGATGGGATGAACGTGGGCTCTCCCTCACTCACTCTCTCACAAAGAGATGGAATGACTATGGGCTCTCCCTCTCTCACAAGGAGATGGGATGACCGTGGGCTTTCTCACTCTCACAGGGAGATGGGATTACCATGGGCTCTCTCTCCCTCACACAGGATGAAGGGATGACCATGGCCTCCCACTCTCACAGGGAGATGGGAAGACCGTGGGCTCTCTCTCTCACAAAGGGATATGGGATGACCGTGGGCTCTTTCTCTCACACAGGGAGATGGGATGACCGTGGGCTCTTTCTCTCACACAGGGAGATGGGATGACCGGGGGCTCTCCCTCTCTCTCTCACAGGGATATGGGATGACCGTGGGCTCTCTCTCTCACAAAGGGAGATGGGATGACCGTGGGCTCTCCCTCTCTCTCACACAGAGATGGGATGACTGTGGGATCTCCCTCTCTCACAGGGAGATGCAATGACCATGCCCTCGCCCTCTCTCAAGGAGATGGGATGACCGTGGGCTCTCTCTCTCACACAGGATGATGGGATGACCATGGAATCTCTCTCTCACAGGGAGATGGGATGAGCGTGGACTCTCCATCTCACACAAGGAAATGGGATGACTGTGGGCTCACTCCCTCTCACAGGGAGATGGGTTGACCGTGGCCTTTCCCTCTCTCTCCATCTCTCACAGGGAGATGGGATGACCAGGGGCTCACCCTCTCTCTCACACAGGGAGATGGGATGATTGTGGGTTCTCTCTCGCTCTCTCACAGGGAGATGGAATGACCATGGGCTCAACCTCTCTCTCTCTCTCTCTCTCATAGGGAGATGCAATGACCATACCTGCTCCCTCTCACAGGGAGATGAGATGACCGTGGCCTCTCCCTCTCTCTCCCTCTCTCACAGGGAGATGGAATGACCATGGGCTCTCTCTCCCTCACACAGGATGAAGGGATGACCATGGCCTCCCACTCTCACAGGGAGATGGGATGACCGTGGTCTCTCTACCTCTCACAGGGAGATGGGATGAACTTGGACTCTCTCCCTCTCACAGGGAGATGGGATGACCGTGGTCTCTCTCCCTCTCACAGGGAGATGGAATGACCGTGGTCTCTCTCCCTCTCACAGGCAGATGGAATGACCGTGGTCTCTCTCCCTCTCACAGAGAGGTGGGATGAACGTGGACTCTCTCACTTTCACATTGAGATGAGATGATTGAGGGCTCTCACACTCACACAGGATGATGGGATGACCATGGCCTCCCTCTCTCACAGGGAGATGGGATGACTGAGGGCTCTCTCTCTCACACAGGGAGATGTGGTGACCGTGGCCTCTCCCTCTCTCTCACTCTCACAGGGAGATGGGATGACATGTGGGCCGTCCCTCTCTTTCACACAGGGATATGGGATGACCGTGGGCTCGTTCTCTCTCACAGGGAGATGGGACGAGAGTGGGCTCTCCATCTCACACAGGGAAATGGGATGACATGTTTGCTCTCCGTCTCTCTCCTAAAGGGATATGGGATGACCGTGGGCTCTCTCTCTCACAAAGGGATATGGGATGACCGTGGGCTCTTTCTCTCACACAGGGAGATGGGATGAGAGTGGGCTCTCCATCTCACACAGGGAGATGGGATGACCGGGGGCTCTCCCTCTCTCTCTCACAGGGATATGGGATGACCGTGGGCTCTCTCTCTCACAAAGGGAGATGGGATGACCGTGGGCTCTCCCTCTCTCTCACACAGAGATGGGATGACTGTGGGATCTCCCTCTCTCACAGGGAGATGCAATGACCATGCCCTCGCCCTCTCTCAAGGAGATGGGATGACCGTGGGTTCTGTATCTCACACAGGATGATGGGATGACCATGGAATCTCTCTCTCTCACAGGGAGATGGGTTGACCATGGTCTCTCTCTCTCTCTCTCGCACAGAGATGGGATGACATGAGTTCTCCCTCTCTCCTTCGCACAGGGAGATGGGATGACTGTGGGCTCTCTCTCCCTCTTTCACAGGGAGATGGAATGACCATGGGCTCAACATCTCTCTCCATCTCACACAGGGAGATGGGAAGACCGTGGACTCTCCATCTTACACAGGGAAATGGGATGACTGTGGGCTCACTCCCTCTCACAGGGAGATGCAATAACCATGCCTTCTCCCTCTCACAGGGAGATGGGATGACCGGGGGCTCACCCTCTCCCTCTCACAGGGAGATGTGATGACCATTGGCTCTCCATCTCACACAGGGAGATGTGATAACCGTGGGCTCACTCTCTCTCAAAGGGAGATGGGTTTACCGTGGCCTCTCCCTCTCTCTCCATCTCACACATGGAGATGGGATGACCGTGGACTCTCCATCTCACACAGGGAAATGGGATGACTGTGGGCTCACTCCCTCTCACAGGGAGATGGGTTGACCGTGGCCTCTCCCTCTCTCTCCATCTCACACAGGGAGATGGGATGACCGTGGTGTCTCCCTCTCTCACAGGGAGATGCAATGACCATGCCTTCTCCCTCTCACAGGGAGATGGGATGACCGGGGGCTCAACCTCTCTCTCTCACAGGGAGATGTGATGACCATGGGCTCTCCATCTCACACAGGGAGATCGGATAACCGTGGGCTCACTCTCTCTCACAGGGAGATGGCATGACCGTGGTCTCTCTCTCTCTCTCGCACAGAGATGGGATAACCATGAGTTCTCCCTCTCTCCTTCGCACAGGGAGATGGGATGACTGTGGGCTCTCTCTCCCTCTTTCACAGGGAGATGGAATGACCATGGGCTCAACATCTCTCTCTCTCTCGCAGGGAGATGGGATGAACGTGGGTTCTCTCTCTCACAGGGAGATGGGTTTACCGTGGCCTCTCCCTCTCTCTCCATCTCACACACGGAGATGGGATGACCATGAGTTCTCCCTCTCTCCCTCTCACAGGGAGATGGGATGAACGTGGGCTCTCTCTCTCACAAAGGGAGACGGAATGACCATGGGCTTTGCCTCTCTCTCTTTCACACAGGGAGATGGGATCACTGTGGGCTCTCTCTCTCACAAAGAGAGATGGGATGACCGTGTGCTCTCTCTCTCACAAAGGGAGATGGGTTGATCGTGGGGTCTCTCTCTCTCTCTCACAAAGGGAGATGTGATGACCGTGGGCTCTCTCTCACTCTCAGACGGAGATGGGATGACCGTGGGATCTCCCTCTCTCACAGGGAGATGCAATGACCATGCCCTTTCCCTCTCACTGGGAGATGGGATGTCCGTGGGTTGTCTCTCTCTCCCTCTAACAAGTAGATGGGATGACGGAGGGCTCATTCGCTCTCGCTCTAACAGAGAACGGGATGACCATGGGGTCTCTCTACCTCTCTCAGCGGCAGATGGAATGACGGGGGGCTCTGCCTCTCTCACTCTCTCAATGGGAGATGGGATGACCATGGGCTCTCTCACTCTCTCTCACAGTGAGATGGGATTACCATAGGCTCTCTCTCTCTCACAGGGAGATGGGATTACCATAGGCTCTCTCTCTCTCACAGGGAGATGGGATTACCATAGGCTCTCTCTCTCTCTCACAGGGAGATGGGATTACCATGGGCTCTTTCTCTCTCACACAGCGAGATGGGATGACCGTGGCCTCTCCTTCTCACAAGGAGATGGGATGACCGTGGGCTCTCTCTCTCACACAGGATGATGGGATGACCATGGAATCTCTCTCTCACAGGGAGATGGGATGAGCGTGGACTCTCCATCTCACAAAGGGAAATGGGATGACTGTGGGCTCACTCCCTCTCACAGGGAGATGGGATGACCGTGGCCTCTCCCTCTCTCACAGGGAGATGGGATGACTGAGGGCTCTCTCTCTCACACAGGATGATGGGATGACCATGGCCTCTCTCTCTTACAGAGAGATGGGATAACCGTGGGCTCTCCCTCTCTCCCACTCACAGCGAGATGGGATGACCGTGGCCTCTCCCTCTCTCTCACTCTCACAGGGATATGGGATGACCATGGGCTCTCTCTCTCACTGGGAGATGGGATGAACGTGGGCTCTCCCTCACTCACTCTCTCACAAAGAGATGGAATGACTATGGGCTCTCCCTCTCTCACAAGGAGATGGGATGACCGTGGGCTTTCTCACTCTCACAGGGAGATGGGATTACCATGGGCTCTCTCTCCCTCACACAGGATGAAGGGATGACCATGGCCTCCCACTCTCACAGGGAGATGGGAAGACCGTGGGCTCTCTCTCTCACAAAGGGATATGGGATGACCGTGGGCTCTTTCTCTCACACAGGGAGATGGGATGACCGTGGGCTCTTTCTCTCACACAGGGAGATGGGATGACCGGGGGCTCTCCCTCTCTCTCTCACGGGGATATGGGATGACCGTGGGCTCTCTCTCTCACAAAGGGAGATGGGATGACCGTGGGCTCTCCCTCTCTCTCACACAGAGATGGGATGACTGTGGGATCTCCCTCTCTCACAGGGAGATGCAATGACCATACCTGCGCCCTCTCTCAAGGAGATGGGATGACCGTGGGCTCTCTCTCTCTCTCTCTCTCTCATAGGGAGATGCAATGACCATACCTGCTCCCTCTCACAGGGAGATGAGATGACCGTGGCCTCTCCCTCTCTCTCCCTCTCTCACAGGGAGATGGAATGACCATGGGCTCTCTCTCCCTCACACAGGATGAAGGGATGACCATGGCCTCCCACTCTCACAGGGAGATGGGATGACCGTGGTCTCTCTACCTCTCACAGGGAGATGGGATGAACTTGGACTCTCTCCCTCTCACAGGGAGATGGATTGACCGTGGTCTCTCTCCCTCTCACAGGGAGATGGAATGACCGTGGTCTCTCTCCCTCTCACAGGCAGATGGAATGACCGTGGTCTCTCTCCCTCTCACAGAGAGGTGGGATGAACGTGGACTCTCTCACTTTCACATTGAGATGAGATGATTGAGGGCTCTCACACTCACACAGGATGATGGGATGACCATGGCCTCCCTCTCTCACAGGGAGATGGGATGACTGAGGGCTCTCTCTCTCACACAGGGAGATGTGGTGACCGTGGCCTCTCCCTCTCTCTCACTCTCACAGGGAGATGGGATGACATGTGGGCCGTCCCTCTCTTTCACACAGGGATATGGGATGACCGTGGGCTCGTTCTCTCTCACAGGGAGATGGGACGAGAGTGGGCTCTCCATCTCACACAGGGAAATGGGATGACATGTTTGCTCTCCGTCTCTCTCCTAAAGGGATATGGGATGACCGTGGGCTCTCTCTCTCACAAAGGGATATGGGATGACCGTGGGCTCTTTCTCTCACACAGGGAGATGGGATGAGAGTGGGCTCTCCATCTCACACAGGGAGATGGGATGACCGGGGGCTCTCCCTCTCTCACAGGGAGATGGGATGACTGAGGGCTCTCTCTCTCACACAGGATGATGGGATGACCATGGCCTCTCTCTCTTACAGAGAGATGGGATAACCGTGGGCTCTCCCTCTCTCCCACTCACAGCGAGATGGGATGACCGTGGCCTCTCCCTCTCTCTCACTCTCACAGGGATATGGGATGACCATGGGCTCTCTCTCTCACTGGGAGATGGGATGAACGTGGGCTCTCCCTCACTCACTCTCTCACAAAGAGATGGAATGACTATGGGCTCTCCCTCTCTCACAAGGAGATGGGATGACCGTGGGCTTTCTCACTCTCACAGGGAGATGGGATTACCATGGGCTCTCTCTCCCTCACACAGGATGAAGGGATGACCATGGCCTCCCACTCTCACAGGGAGATGGGAAGACCGTGGGCTCTCTCTCTCACAAAGGGATATGGGATGACCGTGGGCTCTTTCTCTCACACAGGGAGATGGGATGACCGTGGGCTCTTTCTCTCACACAGGGAGATGGGATGACCGGGGGCTCTCCCTCTCTCTCTCACGGGGATATGGGATGACCGTGGGCTCTCTCTCTCACAAAGGGAGATGGGATGACCGTGGGCTCTCCCTCTCTCTCACACAGAGATGGGATGACTGTGGGATCTCCCTCTCTCACAGGGAGATGCAATGACCATACCTGCGCCCTCTCTCAAGGAGATGGGATGACCGTGGGCTCTCTCTCTCTCTCTCTCTCTCATAGGGAGATGCAATGACCATACCTGCTCCCTCTCACAGGGAGATGAGATGACCGTGGCCTCTCCCTCTCTCTCCCTCTCTCACAGGGAGATGGAATGACCATGGGCTCTCTCTCCCTCACACAGGATGAAGGGATGACCATGGCCTCCCACTCTCACAGGGAGATGGGATGACCGTGGTCTCTCTACCTCTCACAGGGAGATGGGATGAACTTGGACTCTCTCCCTCTCACAGGGAGATGGATTGACCGTGGTCTCTCTCCCTCTCACAGGGAGATGGAATGACCGTGGTCTCTCTCCCTCTCACAGGCAGATGGAATGACCGTGGTCTCTCTCCCTCTCACAGAGAGGTGGGATGAACGTGGACTCTCTCACTTTCACATTGAGATGAGATGATTGAGGGCTCTCACACTCACACAGGATGATGGGATGACCATGGCCTCCCTCTCTCACAGGGAGATGGGATGACTGAGGGCTCTCTCTCTCACACAGGGAGATGTGGTGACCGTGGCCTCTCCCTCTCTCTCACTCTCACAGGGAGATGGGATGACATGTGGGCCGTCCCTCTCTTTCACACAGGGATATGGGATGACCGTGGGCTCGTTCTCTCTCACAGGGAGATGGGACGAGAGTGGGCTCTCCATCTCACACAGGGAAATGGGATGACATGTTTGCTCTCCGTCTCTCTCCTAAAGGGATATGGGATGACCGTGGGCTCTCTCTCTCACAAAGGGATATGGGATGACCGTGGGCTCTTTCTCTCACACAGGGAGATGGGATGAGAGTGGGCTCTCCATCTCACACAGGGAGATGGGATGACCGGGGGCTCTCCCTCTCTCTCTCACAGGGATATGGGATGACCGTGGGCTCTCTCTCTCACAAAGGGAGATGGGATGACCGTGGGCTCTCCCTCTCTCTCACACAGAGATGGGATGACTGTGGGATCTCCCTCTCTCACAGGGAGATGCAATGACCATGCCCTCGCCCTCTCTCAAGGAGATGGGATGACCGTGGGTTCTGTATCTCACACAGGATGATGGGATGACCATGGAATCTCTCTCTCTCACAGGGAGATGGGTTGACCATGGTCTCTCTCTCTCTCTCTCGCACAGAGATGGGATGACATGAGTTCTCCCTCTCTCCTTCGCACAGGGAGATGGGATGACTGTGGGCTCTCTCTCCCTCTTTCACAGGGAGATGGAATGACCATGGGCTCAACATCTCTCTCCATCTCACACAGGGAGATGGGAAGACCGTGGACTCTCCATCTTACACAGGGAAATGGGATGACTGTGGGCTCACTCCCTCTCACAGGGAGATGCAATAACCATGCCTTCTCCCTCTCACAGGGAGATGGGATGACCGGGGGCTCACCCTCTCCCTCTCACAGGGAGATGTGATGACCATTGGCTCTCCATCTCACACAGGGAGATGTGATAACCGTGGGCTCACTCTCTCTCAAAGGGAGATGGGTTTACCGTGGCCTCTCCCTCTCTCTCCATCTCACACATGGAGATGGGATGACCGTGGACTCTCCATCTCACACAGGGAAATGGGATGACTGTGGGCTCACTCCCTCTCACAGGGAGATGGGTTGACCGTGGCCTCTCCCTCTCTCTCCATCTCACACAGGGAGATGGGATGACCGTGGTGTCTCCCTCTCTCACAGGGAGATGCAATGACCATGCCTTCTCCCTCTCACAGGGAGATGGGATGACCGGGGGCTCAACCTCTCTCTCTCACAGGGAGATGTGATGACCATGGGCTCTCCATCTCACACAGGGAGATCGGATAACCGTGGGCTCACTCTCTCTCACAGGGAGATGGCATGACCGTGGTCTCTCTCTCTCTCTCGCACAGAGATGGGATAACCATGAGTTCTCCCTCTCTCCTTCGCACAGGGAGATGGGATGACTGTGGGCTCTCTCTCCCTCTTTCACAGGGAGATGGAATGACCATGGGCTCAACATCTCTCTCTCTCTCGCAGGGAGATGGGATGAACGTGGGTTCTCTCTCTCACAGGGAGATGGGTTTACCGTGGCCTCTCCCTCTCTCTCCATCTCACACACGGAGATGGGATGACCATGAGTTCTCCCTCTCTCCCTCTCACAGGGAGATGGGATGAACGTGGGCTCTCTCTCTCACAAAGGGAGACGGAATGACCATGGGCTTTGCCTCTCTCTCTTTCACACAGGGAGATGGGATCACTGTGGGCTCTCTCTCTCACAAAGAGAGATGGGATGACCGTGTGCTCTCTCTCTCACAAAGGGAGATGGGTTGATCGTGGGGTCTCTCTCTCTCTCTCACAAAGGGAGATGTGATGACCGTGGGCTCTCTCTCACTCTCAGACGGAGATGGGATGACCGTGGGATCTCCCTCTCTCACAGGGAGATGCAATGACCATGCCCTTTCCCTCTCACTGGGAGATGGGATGTCCGTGGGTTGTCTCTCTCTCCCTCTAACAAGTAGATGGGATGACGGAGGGCTCATTCGCTCTCGCTCTAACAGAGAACGGGATGACCATGGGGTCTCTCTACCTCTCTCAGCGGCAGATGGAATGACGGGGGGCTCTGCCTCTCTCACTCTCTCAATGGGAGATGGGATGACCATGGGCTCTCTCACTCTCTCTCACAGTGAGATGGGATTACCATAGGCTCTCTCTCTCTCACAGGGAGATGGGATTACCATAGGCTCTCTCTCTCTCACAGGGAGATGGGATTACCATAGGCTCTCTCTCTCTCTCACAGGGAGATGGGATTACCATGGGCTCTTTCTCTCTCACACAGCGAGATGGGATGACCGTGGCCTCTCCTTCTCACAAGGAGATGGGATGACCGTGGGCTCTCTCTCTCACACAGGATGATGGGATGACCATGGAATCTCTCTCTCACAGGGAGATGGGATGAGCGTGGACTCTCCATCTCACAAAGGGAAATGGGATGACTGTGGGCTCACTCCCTCTCACAGGGAGATGGGATGACCGTGGCCTCTCCCTCTCTCACAGGGAGATGGGATGACTGAGGGCTCTCTCTCTCACACAGGATGATGGGATGACCATGGCCTCTCTCTCTTACAGAGAGATGGGATAACCGTGGGCTCTCCCTCTCTCCCACTCACAGCGAGATGGGATGACCGTGGCCTCTCCCTCTCTCTCACTCTCACAGGGATATGGGATGACCATGGGCTCTCTCTCTCACAAAGGGAGATGGGATGACCGTGGGCTCTCTCTCTCTCTCTCAGGGAGATGGGATGACATGTGGGCTATACTTCTCTCTCTCACAGCGAGATGTGATGACCGTTGGTTCTCTCTCTCACACAGGGAGATCGGATGACCGTGGGCTCTCCCTCTCTCTCACACGGAGAGGGGATGACTGTGGGCTCTCTCTCTCACACAGGATGATGGGATGACCATGGAATCTCTCTCTCTCACAGGGAGATGGGTTGACCGTGGCCTCTCCCTCTCTCTCCATCTCACACAGGGAGATGGGATGAGCGTGGACTCTCCATCTCACAAAGGGAAATGGGATGACTGTGGGCTCACTCCCTCTCACAGGGAGATGGGATGACCGTGGCCTCTCCCTCTCTCACAGGGAGATGGGATGACTGAGGGCTCTCTCTCTCACACAGGATGATGGGATGACCATGGCCTCTCTCTCTTACAGAGAGATGGGATAACCGTGGGCTCTCCCTCTCTCTCCATCTCACACATGGAATTGGGATGACCGTGGACTCTCCCTCTCTCACAGGGAGATGCAATGACCATGCCTTCTCCCTCTCACAGGGAGATGTGATGACCATTGGCTCTCCATCTCACACAGGGAGATGGGATAACAGTGGGCTCACTCTCTCTCACAGGGAGATGGGTTTACCGTGGCCTCTCCGTCTCTCTCCATCTCACACAGGGAGATGGGATGATTGTGGACTCTCCATCTCACACAGGGAGATGGGATGACCGTGGCCTCTCCCTCTCTCACCATCTCACTCAGGGAGATGGGATGACCGTAGGCTCTCCCTCTCTCACAGGGAGATGCAATGACCATGCCTTCCTCTCTCAGGGAGATGGGATGACTGTGGTCTCTCTCCCTCTCACAGGGAGATGGGATGAACGTGGACTCTCTCACTTTCACAGGGAGATGAGATGATTGAGGGCTCTCACACTCACACAGGATGATGGGATGACCATGGCCTCCCTCTCTCACAGGGAGATGGGATGACTGAGGGCTCTCTCTCTCACACAGGATGATGGGATGACCATGGCCTCTCTCTCTTACAGAGAGTTGGGATAACCGTGGGCTCTCCCTCTCTCCCACTCACAGCGAGTTGGGATGACCGTGGCCTCTCCCTCTCTCTCCATCTCACACAGGGAGATGGAATGACCGTGGACTCTCCATCTCACACAGGGAAATGGGATGACTGTGGGCTCACTCCCTCTCACAGGGAGATGGGTTGACCGTGGCCTCTCCCTCTCTCTCACACAGGGAGATGGGCAGAGATCGGGCTCTCCATCTCACACAGGGAGATGGGATGACCGTGGGCTATCCCTCTCTCTCACACGGAGATGGGATGACTGTGGAATCTCCCTCTCTCACAGGGAGATGCAATGACCACGCCCTCGCACTCTCACAAGGAGATGGGATGACCGTGGGCTCTCTCTCTCACACAGGATGATGGGATGACCATGGAATCTCTCTCTCACAGGGAGATGAGATGAGCGTGGACTCTCCATCTCACAAAGGGAAATGGGATGACTGTGGGCTCACTCTCTCTCACAGGGAGATGGGTTTACCGTGGCCTCTCCCTCTCTCTCCATCTCACACAGGGAGATGGGTTGACCGTGGTCTCTCCCTCTCTCACAGGGAGATGCAATGACCATGTCTTCTCCCTCTCACAGGGAAATCTGATTACCGTGGGCTCACTCTCTCTCACAGGGAGATGGGATTACCATGGGCTCTCTCTCACTCACACAGGATGATGGGATGACCATGGCCTCCCACTCTCACAGGGAGATGGGATGACCGTGGTCTCTCTCCCTCTCACAGAGAGGTGGGATGAACGTGGACTCTCTCACTCTCACAGGGAGATGAGATGATTGAGGGCTCTCACACTCACACAGGATGATGGGATGACCATGGCCTCCCTCTCTCACAGGGAGATGGGATGACTGAGGGCTCTCTCTCTCACACAGGATGATGGGATGACCATGGCCTCTCTCTCTTACAGAGAGTTGGGATAACCGTGGGCTCTCCCTCTCTCCCACTCACAGCGAGTTGGGATGACCGTGGCCTCTCCCTCTCTCTCCATCTCACACAGGGAGATGGGAGTACCGTGGGCTCTCCATCTCACACAGGGAGATGGGATAACCGTGGGCTCACTCTCTCTCACAGGGAGATGGGTTTACGGTGGCCTCTCCCTCTCTCTCCATCTCACACAGGGAGATGGGATGACCGTGGACTCTCCATCTCACACAGGGAAATGGGATGACTGTGGGCTCACTCCCTCTCACAGGGAGATGGGTTGACCGTGGCCTCTCCCTCTCTCTCACACAGGGAGATGGGCAGAGATCGGGCTCTCCATCTCACACAGGGAGATGGGATGACCGTGGGCTATCCCTCTCTCTCACACGGAGATGGGATGACCGTGGGCTCTCTCTCTCACACAGGATGATGGGATGACCATGGAATCTCTCTCTCACAGGGAGATGAGATGAGCGTGGACTCTCCATCTCACAAAGGGAAATGGGATGTCTGTGGGCTCACTCTCTCTCACAGGGAGATGGGTTTACCGTGGCCTCTCCCTCTCTCTCCATCTCACACAGGGAGATGGGTTGACCGTGGTCTCTCCCTCTCTCACAGGGAGATGCAATGACCATGCCTTCTCCCTCTCACAGGGAAATCGGATTACCGTGGGCTCACTCTCTCTCACAGGGAGATGGGATTACCATGGGCTCTCTCTCCCTCACACAGGATGATGGGATGACCATGGCCTCCCACTCTCACAGGGAGATGGGATGACCGTGGTCTCTCTCCCTCTCACAGAGAGGTGGGATGAACGTGGACTCTCTCACTCTCACAGGGAGATGAGATGATTGAGGGCTCTCACACTCACACAGGATGATGGGATGACCATGGCCTCCCTCTCTCACAGGGAGATGGGATGACTGAGGGCTCTCTCTCTCACACAGGATGATGGGATGACCATGGCCTCTCTCTCTTACAGAGAGATGGGATAACCGTGGGCTCTCCCTCTCTCCCACTCACAGCGAGTTGGGATGACCGTGGCCTCTCCCTCTCTCTCCATCTCACACAGGGAGATGGGAGTACCGTGGACTCTCCCTCTCTCACAGGGAGATGCAATGACCATGCCTTCTCCCTCTCACAGGGAGATGGGATGACCGGGGGCTCACCCTCTCTCTCTCATAGGGAGATGTGATGACCATTGGCTCTCCATCTCACACAGGGAGATGGGATAACCGTGGGCTCACTCTCTCTCACAGGGAGATAGGTTTATCGTGGCCTCTCCCTCTCTCTCCATCTCACACAGGGAGATCGTTGACCGTGGACTCTCCCTCTCTTGCAGGGTGATGCAATGACCATGCCTTCTCCCTCTCACAGGGAGATGGGATGACTGGGGGCTCACCATCTCTCTCTCACAGGGAGATGTGATGACCATGGGCTCACTCTCTCACATAGGGAGATGGGATGACCGTGGCCTCTCCCTGTCTCTCCATCTCATACAGGGAGATTGGATGACCATAGGCTCTCCCTCTCTCACAGGGAGATGCAATGACCATGCCTTCTGCCTCTCACAGGGAGATGGGATGACCGTGGGCTCTCTCTCTCTCACAGGGAGATGTGATTACCATGGGCTCTCTCTCCCTCACACAGAATGATGGGATGACCATGGCCTCCCGCTCTCACAGGGAGATGGGATGACCGTGGTCTCTCTCCCTCTTACAGAGAGATGGGCTAACCGTGGGCTCTCCCTCTCTCCCTCTCACAGCGAGTTGGGATGACCGTGGCCTCCCCCTCTCTCTCACTCTCACAGGGAGATGGGATGACATGTGGGCCATCCCTCTCTCTCAGACAGGGATATGGGATGAGAGTGGGCTCTCCATCTCACACAGGGAAATGGGATGACATGTTTGCTCTCCGTCTCTCTCTTAAAGGGATATGGGATGACCGTGGGCTCTCTCTCTCACAAAGGGAGATGGGATGACCGTAGTCTCTCTCCATCTTATGCAGGGAAATGGGATGACTGTGGGCTCACTCCCTCTCACAGGGAGATGGGTTGACCGTGGCCTCTCCCTCTCTCTCCATCTCACACATGGAATTGGGATGACCGTGGACTCTCCCTCTCTCACAGGGAGATGCAATGACCATGCCTTCTCCCTCTCACAGGGAGATGTGATGACCATTGGCTCTCCATCTCACACAGGGAGATGGGATAACAGTGGGCTCACTCTCTCTCACAGGGAGATGGGTTTACCGTGGCCTCTCCGTCTCTCTCCATCTCACACAGGGAGATGGGATGATTGTGGACTCTCCATCTCACACAGGGAGATGGGATGACCGTGGCCTCTCCCTCTCTCACCATCTCACTCAGGGAGATGGGATGACCGTAGGCTCTCCCTCTCTCACAGGGAGATGCAATGACCATGCCTTCCTCTCTCAGGGAGATGGGATGACTGTGGTCTCTCTCCCTCTCACAGGGAGATGGGATGAACGTGGACTCTCTCACTTTCACAGGGAGATGAGATGATTGAGGGCTCTCACACTCACACAGGATGATGGGATGACCATGGCCTCCCTCTCTCACAGGGAGATGGGATGACTGAGGGCTCTCTCTCTCACACAGGATGATGGGATGACCATGGCCTCTCTCTCTTACAGAGAGATGGGATAACCGTGGGCTCTCCCTCTCTCCCACTCACAGCGAGATGGGATGACCATGGCCTCTCCCTCTCTCTCACTCTCACAGGGAGATGGGATGACATGTGGGCCATCCCTCTCTTTCACACAGGGAAATGGGATGACCGTGGGCTCTTTCTCTCACACAGGGAGATGGGACGAGAGTGGGCTCTCCATCTCACACAGGGAAATGGGATGACTGTGGGCTCACTCCCTCTCACAGGGAGATGGGTTGACCGTGGCCTCTCCCTCCCTCTCCATCTCACACACGGAGATGGGATGACCGTGGACTCTCCCTCACTCACAGGGAGATGCAATGACCATGCCTTCTCCCTCTCACAGGGAGATGGGATGACCGGGGGCTCACCCTCTCTCTCTTACAGGGAGATGTGATGACCATTGGCTCTCCATCTCACACAGGGAGATGGGATAACAGTGGGCTCACTCTCTCTCACAGGGAGATGGGTTTACCGTGGCCTCTCCGTCTCTCTCCATTTCACACAGGGAGATGGGATGACTGTGGACTCTCCATCTCACACAGGGAGATGGGATGACCGTGGCCTCTCCCTCTCTCACCATCTCACACAGGGAGATGGGATGACCGTGGACTCTCCATCTCACACAGGGAAATGGGATGACTGTGGGCTCACTCTCTCTCACAGGGAGATAGGTTTACCGTGGCCTCTCCCTCTCTCTCCATCTCACACAGGGAGATGGGAGTACCGTGGGCTCTCCATCTCACACAGGGAAATGGGATGACTGTGGGCTCACTCCCTCTCACAGGGAGATGGGTTGACCGTGGTCTCTCTCCCTCTCACAGGGAGATGGGATGAACGTGGACTCTCTCTCTCTCACAGGGAGATGAGATGAGCGTGGACTCTCCATCTCACAAAGGGAAATGGGATGACTGTGGGCTCACTCTTTCTCACAGGGAGATGGGTTTACCGTGGCCTCTCCCTCTCTCTCCATCTCACACAGGGAGATGGGTTGACCGTGGTCTCTCCCTCTCTCACAGGGAGATGCAATGACCATGCCTTCTCCCTCTCACAGGGAAATCGGATTACCGTGGGCTCACTCTCTCTCACAGGGAGATGTGATTACCATGGGCTCTCTCTCCCTCACACAGGATGATGGGATGACCATGGCCTCCCACTCTCACAGGGAGATGGGATGACCGTGGTCTCTCTCCCTCTCACAGAGAGGTGGGATGAACGTAGACTCTCTCACTCTCACAGGGAGATGAGATGATTGAGGGCTCTCACACTCACACAGGATGATGGGATGACCATGGCCTCCCTCTCTCACAGGGAGATGGGATGACTGAGGGCTCTCTCTCTCACACAGGATGATGGGATGACCATGGCCTCTCTCTCTTACAGAGAGATGGGATAACCGTGGGCTCTCCCTCTCTCCCACTCACAGCGAGATGGGATGACCATGGCCTCTCCCTCTCTCTCACTCTCACAGGGAGATGGGATGACATGTGGGCCATCCCTCTCTTTCACACAGGGAAATGGGATGACCGTGGGCTCTTTCTCTCACACAGGGAGATGGGACGAGAGTGGGCTCTCCATCTCACACAGGGAAATGGGATGACTGTGGGCTCACTCTCTCTCACAGGGAGATGGGTTGACCGTGGCCTCTCCCTCTCTCTCCATCTCACACACGGAGATGGGATGACCGTGGACTCTCCCTCACTCACAGGGAGATGCAATGACCATGCCTTCTCCCTCTCACAGGGAGATGGGATGACCGGGGGCTCACCCTCTCTCTCTTACAGGGAGATGTGATGACCATTGGCTCTCCATCTCACACAGGGAGATGGGATAACAGTGGGCTCACTCTCTCTCACAGGGAGATGGGTTTACCGTGGCCTATCCGTCTCTCTCCATTTCACACAGGGAGATGGGATGACTGTGGACTCTCCATCTCACACAGGGAGATGGGATGACCGTGGCCTCTCCCTCTCTCACCATCTCACACAGGGAGATGGGATGACCGTGGACTCTCCATCTCACACAGGGAAATGGGATGACTGTGGGCTCACTCCCTCTCACAGGGAGATGGGTTGACCGTGGTCTCTCTCCCTCTCACAGGGAGATGGGATGAACGTGGACTCTCTCTCTCTCACAGGGAGATGAGATGAGCGTGGACTCTACATCTCACAAAGGGAAATGGGATGACTGTGGGCTCACTCTTTCTCACAGGGAGATGGGTTTACCGTGGCCTCTCCCTCTCTCTCCATCTCACACAGGGAGATGGGTTGACCGTGGTCTCTCCCTCTCTCACAGGGAGATGCAATGACCATGCCTTCTCCCTCTCACAGGGAAATCGGATTACCGTGGGCTCACTCTCTCTCACAGGGAGATGTGATTACCATGGGCTCTCTCTCCCTCACACAGGATGATGGGATGACCATGGCCTTCCACTCTCACAGGGAGATGGGATGACCGTGGTCTCTCTCCCTCTCACAGAGAGGTGGGATGAACGTAGACTCTCTCACTCTCACAGGGAGATGAGATGATTGAGGGCTCTCACACTCACACAGGATGATGGGATGACCATGGCCTCCCTCTCTCACAGGGAGATGGGATGACTGAGGGCTCTCTCTCTCACACAGGATGATGGGATGACCATGGCCTCTCTCTCTTACAGAGAGTTGGGATAACCGTGGGCTCTCCCTCTCTCCCACTCACAGCGAGTTGGGATGACCGTGGCCTCTCCCTCTCTCTCCATCTCACACAGGGAGATGGGAGTACCGTGGGCTCTCCATCTCACACAGGGAGATGGGATAACCGTGGGCTCACTCTCTCTCACAGGGAGATGGGTTTACGGTGGCCTCTCCCTCTCTCTCCATCTCACACAGGGAGATGGAATGACCGTGGACTCTCCATCTCACACAGGGAAATGGGATGACTGTGGGCTCACTCCCTCTCACAGGGAGATGGGTTGACCGTGGCCTCTCCCTCTCTCTCACACAGGGAGATGGGCAGAGATCGGGCTCTCCATCTCACACAGGGAGATGGGATGACCGTGGGCTATCCCTCTCTCTCACACGGAGATGGGATGACTGTGGAATCTCCCTCTCTCACAGGGAGATGCAATGACCACGCCCTCGCACTCTCACAAGGAGATGGAATGACCGTGGGCTCTCTCTCTCACACAGGATGATGGGATGACCATGGAATCTCTCTCTCACAGGGAGATGAGATGAGCGTGGACTCTCCATCTCACAAAGGGAAATGGGATGACTGTGGGCTCACTCTCTCTCACAGGGAGATGGGTTTACCGCGGCCTCTCCCTCTCTCTCCATCTCACACAGGGAGATGGGTTGACCGTGGCCTCTCCCTCTCTCTCCATCTCACACAGGGAGATGGGAGTACCGTGGGCTCTCCATCTCACACAGGGAAATGGGATGACTGTGGGCTCACTCCCTCTCACAGGGAGATGGGTTGACCGTGGTCTCTCTCCCTCTCACAGGGAGATGGGATGAACGTGGACTCTCTCTCTCTCACAGGGAGATGAGATGAGCGTGGACTCTCCATCTCACAAAGGGAAATGGGATGACTGTGGGCTCACTCTCTCTCACAGGGAGATGGGTTTACCGTGGCCTCTCCCTCTCTCTCCATCTCACACAGGGAGATGGGTTGACCGTGGTCTCTCCCTCTCTCACAGGGAGATGCAATGACCATGCCTTCTCCCTCTCACAGGGAAATCGGATTACCGTGGGCTCACTCTCTCTCACAGGGAGATGTGATTACCATGGGCTCTCTCTCCCTCACACAGGATGATGGGATGACCATGGCCTCCCACTCTCACAGGGAGATGGGATGACCGTGGTCTCTCTCCCTCTCACAGAGAGGTGGGATGAACGTAGACTCTCTCACTCTCACAGGGAGATGAGATGATTGAGGGCTCTCACACTCACACAGGATAATGGGATGACCATGGCCTCCCTCTCTCACAGGGAGATGGGATGACTGAGGGCTCTCTCTCTCACACAGGATGATGGGATGACCATGGCCTCTCTCTCTTACAGAGAGATGGGATAACCGTGGGCTCTCCCTCTCTCCCACTCACAGCGAGATGGGATGACCATGGCCTCTCCCTCTCTCTCACTCTCACAGGGAGATGGGATGACATGTGGGCCATCCCTCTCTTTCACACAGGGAAATGGGATGACCGTGGGCTCTTTCTCTCACACAGGGAGATGGGACGAGAGTGGGCTCTCCATCTCACACAGGGAAATGGGATGACTGTGGGCTCACTCCCTCTCACAGGGAGATGGGTTGACCGTGGCCTCTCCCTCTCTCTCCATCTCACACACGGAGATGGGATGACCGTGGACTCTCCCTCACTCACAGGGAGATGCAATGACCATGCCTTCTCCCTCTCACAGGGAGATGGGATGACCGGGGGCTCACCCTCTCTCTCTTACAGGGAGATGTGATGACCATTGGCTCTCCATCTCACACAGGGAGATGGGATAACAGTGGGCTCACTCTCTCTCACAGGGAGATGGGTTTACCGTGGCCTCTCCGTCTCTCTCCATTTCACACAGGGAGATGGGATGACTGTGGACTCTCCATCTCACACAGGGAGATGGGATGACCGTGGCCTCTCCCTCTCTCACCATCTCACACAGGGAGATTTGATGACCGTGGACTCTCCATCTCACACAGGGAAATGGGATGACTGTGGGCTCACTCTCTCTCACAGGGAGATAGGTTTACCGTGGCCTCTCCCTCTCTCTCCATCTCACACAGGGAGATGGGAGTACCGTGGGCTCTCCATCTCACACAGGGAAATGGGATGACTGTGGGCTCACTCCCTCTCACAGGGAGATGGGTTGACCGTGGTCTCTCTCCCTCTCACAGGGAGATGGGATGAACGTGGACTCTCTCTCTCTCACAGGGAGATGAGATGAGCGTGGACTCTACATCTCACAAAGGGAAATGGGATGACTGTGGGCTCACTCTTTCTCACAGGGAGATGGGTTTACCGTGGCCTCTCCCTCTCTCTCCATCTCACACAGGGAGATGGGTTGACCGTGGTCTCTCCCTCTCTCACAGGGAGATGCAATGACCATGCCTTCTCCCTCTCACAGGGAAATCGGATTACCGTGGGCTCACTCTCTCTCACAGGGAGATGTGATTACCATGGGCTCTCTCTCCCTCACACAGGATGATGGGATGACCATGGCCTTCCACTCTCACAGGGAGATGGGATGACCGTGGTCTCTCTCCCTCTCACAGAGAGGTGGGATGAACGTAGACTCTCTCACTCTCACAGGGAGATGAGATGATTGAGGGCTCTCACACTCACACAGGATGATGGGATGACCATGGCCTCCCTCTCTCACAGGGAGATGGGATGACTGAGGGCTCTCTCTCTCACACAGGATGATGGGATGACCATGGCCTCTCTCTCTTACAGAGAGTTGGGATAACCGTGGGCTCTCCCTCTCTCCCACTCACAGCGAGTTGGGATGACCGTGGCCTCTCCCTCTCTCTCCATCTCACACAGGGAGATGGGAGTACCGTGGGCTCTCCATCTCACACAGGGAGATGGGATAACCGTGGGCTCACTCTCTCTCACAGGGAGATGGGTTTACGGTGGCCTCTCCCTCTCTCTCCATCTCACACAGGGAGATGGAATGACCGTGGACTCTCCATCTCACACAGGGAAATGGGATGACTGTGGGCTCACTCCCTCTCACAGGGAGATGGGTTGACCGTGGCCTCTCCCTCTCTCTCACACAGGGAGATGGGCAGAGATCGGGCTCTCCATCTCACACAGGGAGATGGGATGACCGTGGGCTATCCCTCTCTCTCACACGGAGATGGGATGACTGTGGAATCTCCCTCTCTCACAGGGAGATGCAATGACCACGCCCTCGCACTCTCACAAGGAGATGGGATGACCGTGGGCTCTCTCTCTCACACAGGATGATGGGATGACCATGGAATCTCTCTCTCACAGGGAGATGAGATGAGCGTGGACTCTCCATCTCACAAAGGGAAATGGGATGACTGTGGGCTCACTCTCTCTCACAGGGAGATGGGTTTACCGCGGCCTCTCCCTCTCTCTCCATCTCACACAGGGAGATGGGTTGACCGTGGTCTCTCCCTCTCTCACAGGGAGATGCAATGACCATGCCTTCTCCCTCTCACAGGGAAATCGGATTACCGTGGGCTCACTCTCTCTCACACAGGATGATGGGATTACCATGGGCTCTCTCTCCCTCACACAGGATGATGGGATGACCATGGCCTCCCACTCTCACAGGGAGATGGGATGACCGTGGTCTCTCTCCCTCTCACAGAGAGGTGGGATGAACGTGGACTCTCTCACTCTCACAGGGAGATGAGATGATTGAGGGCTCTCACACTCACACAGGATGATGGGATGACCATGGCCTCCCTCTCTCACAGGGAGATGGGATGACTGAGGGCTCTCTCTCTCACACAGGATGATGGGATGACCATGGCCTCTCTCTCTTACAGCGAGTTGGGATGACCGTGGCCTCTCCCTCTCTCTCCATCTCACACAGGGAGATGGGAGTACCGTGGACTCTCCCTCTCTCACAGGGAGATGCAATGACCATGCCTTCTCCCTCTCACAGGGAGATGGGATGACCGGGGGCTCACCCTCTCTCTCTCATAGGGAGATGTGATGACCATTGGCTCTCCATCTCTCACAGGGAGATGGGTTTACCGTGGCCTCTCCCTCTCTCTCCATCTCACACAGGGAGATGGGATGACCGTGGACTCTCCATCTCACACAGAGAAATGGGATGACTGTGGGCTCACTCTCTCTCACACGGAGATAGGTTTACCGTGGCCTCTCCCTCTCTCTCCATCTCACACAGGGAGATCGTTGACCGTGGACTCTCCCTCTCTCACAGGGTGATGCAATGACCATGCCTTCTCCCTCTCTCAGGGTGATGGGATGACTGGGGGCTCACCATCTCTCTCTCACAGGGAGATGTGATGACCATGGGCTCACTCTCTCACATAGGGAGATGGGATGACCGTGGCCTCTCCCTGTCTCTCCATCTCATACAGGGAGATTGGATGACCATAGGCTCTCCCTCTCTCACAGGGAGATGCAATGACCATGCCTTCTGCCTCTCACAGGGAGATGGGATGACCGTGGGCTCTCTCTCTCTCACAGGGAGATGTGATTACCATGGGCTCTCTCTCCCTCACACAGGATGATGGGATGACCATGGCCTCCCGCTCTCACAGGGAGATGGGATGACCGTGGTCTCTCTCCCTCTTACAGAGAGATGGGCTAACCGTGGGCTCTCCCTCTCTCCCACTCACAGCGAGTTGTGATGACCGTGGCCTCCCCCTCTCTCTCACTCTCACAGGGAGATGGGATGACATGTGGGCCATCCCTCTCTCTCAGACAGGGATATGGGATGAGAGTGGGCTCTCCATCTCACACAGGGAAATGGGATGACATGTTTGCTCTCCGTCTCTCTCTTAAAGGGATATGGGATGACCGTGGGCTCTCTCTCTCACAAAGGGAGATGGGATGACCGTAGTCTCTCTCCATCTTATGCAGGGAAATGGGATGACTGTGGGCTCACTCCCTCTCACAGTGAGATGGGTTGACCGTGGCCTCTCCCTCTCTCTCCATCTCACACATGGAATTGGGATGACCGTGGACTCTCCCTCTCTCACAGGGAGATGCAATGACCATGCCTTCTCCCTCTCACAGGGAGATGTGATGACCATTGGCTCTCCATCTCACACAGGGAGATGGGATAACAGTGGTCTCACTCTCTCTCACAAGGAGATGGGTTTACCGTGGCCTCTCCGTCTCTCTCCATCTCACACAGGGAGATGCGATGATTGTGGACTCTCCATCTCACACAGGGAGATGGGATGACCGTGGCCTCTCCCTCTCTCACAGGGAGATGCAATGACCATGCCTTCCTCTCTCAGGGAGATGGGATGACTGTGGTCTCTCTCCCTCTCACAGGGAGATGGGATGAACGTGGACTCTCTCACTTTCACAGGGAGATGAGATGATTGAGGGCTCTCACACTCACACAGGATGATGGGATGACCGTAGGCTCTCCCTCTCTCACAGGGAGATGCAATGACCATGCCTTCCTCTCTCAGGGAGATGGGATGACTGTGGTCTCTCTCCCTCTCACAGGGAGATGGGATGAACGTGGACTCTCTCACTTTCACAGGGAGATGAGATGATTGAGGGCTCTCACACTCACACAGGATGATGGGATGACCATGGCCTCCCTCTCTCACAGGGAGATGGGATGACTGAGGGCTCTCTCTCTCACACAGGATGATGGGATGACCATGGCCTCTCTCTCTTACAGAGAGATGGGATAACCGTGGGCTCTCCCTCTCTCCCACTCTCACAGGGAGATGGGATGACATGTGGGCCATCCCTCTCTTTCACACAGGGAAATGGGATGACCGTGGGCTCTTTCTCTCACACAGGGAGATGGGACGAGAGTGGGCTCTCCATCTCACACAGGGAAATGGGATGACTGTGGGCTCACTCCCTCTCACAGGGAGATGGGTTGACCGTGGCCTCTCCCTCTCTCTCCATCTCACACACGGAGATGGGATGACCGTGGACTCTCCCTCACTCACAGGGAGATGCAATGACCATGCCTTCTCCCTCTCACAGGGAGATGGGATGACCGGGGGCTCACCCTCTCTCTCTTACAGGGAGATGTGATGACCATTGGCTCTCCATCTCACACAGGGAGATGGGATAACAGTGGGCTCACTCTCTCTCACAGGGAGATGGGTTTACCGTGCCCTCTCCGTCTCTCTCCATCTCACACAGGGAGATGGGATGACTGTGGACTCTCCATCTCACACAGGGAGATGGGATGACCATGGCCTCTCCCTCTCTCACCGGGAAATGGGATGACTGTGGGCTCACTCTCTCTCACAGGGAGATGGGTTTACCGTGCCCTCTCCGTCTCTCTCCATCTCACACAGGGAGATGGGATGACCGTGGACTCTCCATCTCACACAGGGAAATGGGATGACTGTGGGCTCACTCCCTCTCACAGGGAGATGGGTTGACCGTGGCCTCTCCCTCTCTCTCACACAGGGAGATGGGCAGAGATCGGGCTCTCCATCTCACACAGGGAGATGGGATGACCGTGGGCTATCCCTCTCTCTCACACGGAGATGGGATGACTGTGGAATCTCCCTCTCTCACAGGGAGATGCAATGACCACGCCCTCGCACTCTCACAAGGAGATGGGATGACCGTGGGCTCTCTCTCTCACACAGGATGATGGGATGACCATGGAATCTCTCTCTCACAGGGAGATGAGATGAGCGTGGACTCTCCATCTCACAAAGGGAAATGGGATGACTGTGGGCTCACTCTCTCTCACAGGGAGATGGGTTTACCGTGGCCTCTCCCTCTCTCTCCATCTCACACAGGGAGATGGGTTGACCGTGGTCTCTCCCTCTCTCACAGGGAGATGCAATGACCATGCCTTCTCCCTCTCACAGGGAAATCGGATTACCGTGGGCTCACTCTCTCTCACAGGGAGATGGGATTACCGTGGGCTCTCTCTCCCTCACAAAGGATGATGGGATGACCATGGCCTCCCACTCTCACAGGGAGATGGGATGACCGTGGTCTCTCTCCCTCTCACAGAGAGGTGGGATGAACGTGGACTCTCTCACTTTCACATTGAGATGAGATGATTGAGGGCTCTCACACTCACACAGGATGATGGGATGACCATGGCCTCCCTCTCTAACAGGGAGATGGGATGACTGAGGGCTCTCTTTCTCACACAGGATGATGGGATGACCATGGCCTCTCTCTCTTACAGAGAGTTGGGATAACCGTGGGCTCTCCCTCTCTCCCACTCACAGCGAGTTGGGATGACCGTGGCCTCTCCCTCTCTCTCCATCTCACACAGGGAGATGGGAGTACCGTGGGCTCTCCATCTCACACAGGGAGATGGGATAACCGTGGGCTCACTCTCTCTCACAGGGAGATGGGTTTACGGTGGCCTCTCCCTCTCTCTCCATCTCACACAGGGAGATGGGATGACCGTGGACTCTCCATCTCACACAGGGAAATGGGATGACTGTGGGCTCACTCCCTCTCACAGGGAGATGGGTTGACCGTGGCCTCTCCCTCTCTCTCACACAGGGAGATGGGCAGAGATCGGGCTCTCCATCTCACACAGGGAGATGGGATGACCGTGGGCTATCCCTCTCTCTCACACGGAGATGGGATGACTGTGGAATCTCCCTCTCTCACAGGGAGATGCAATGACCACGCCCTCGCACTCTCACAAGGAGATGGGATGACCGTGGGCTCTCTCTCTCACACAGGATGATGGGATGACCATGGAATCTCTCTCTCACAGGGAGATGAGATGAGCGTGGACTCTCCATCTCACAAAGGGAAATGGGATGACTGTGGGCTCACTCTCTCTCACAGGGAGATGGGTTTACCGTGGCCTCTCCCTCTCTCTCCATCTCACACAGGGAGATGGGTTGACCGTGGTCTCTCCCTCTCTCACAGGGAGATGCAATGACCATGCCTTCTCCCTCTCACAGGGAAATCGGATTACCGTGGGCTCACTCTCTCTCACAGGGAGATGGGATTACCATGGGCTCTCTCTCCCTCACACAGGATGATGGGATGACCATGGCCTCCCACTCTCACAGGGAGATGGGATGACCGTGGTCTCTCTCCCTCTCACAGAGAGGTGGGATGAACGTGGACTCTCTCACTCTCACAGGGAGATGAGATGATTGAGGGCTCTCACACTCACTCAGGATGATGGGATGACCATGGCCTCCCTCTCTCACAGGGAGATGGGATGACTGAGGGCTCTCTCTCTCACACAGGATGATGGGATGACCATGGCCTCTCTCTCTTACAGAGAGATGGGATAACCGTGGGCTCTCCCTCTCTCCCACTCACAGCGAGTTGGGATGACCGTGGCCTCTCCCTCTCTCTCCATCTCACACAGGGAGATGGGAGTACCGTGGACTCTCCCTCTCTCACAGGGAGATGCAATGACCATGCCTTCTCCCTCTCACAGGGAGATGGGTTGACCGGGGGCGCACCCTCTCTCTCTCATAGGGAGATGTGATGACCATTGGCTCTCCATCTCACACAGGGAGATGGGATAACCGTGGGCTCACTCTCTCTCACAGGGAGATAGGTTTATCGTGGCCTCTCCCTCTCTCTCCATCTCACACAGGGAGATCGTTGACCGTGGACTCTCCCTCTCTCACAGGGTGATGCAATGACCATGCCTTCTCCCTCTCACAGGGAGATGGGATGACTGGGGGCTCACCATCTCTCTCTCACAGGGAGATGTGATGACCATGGGCTCACTCTCTCACATAGGGAGATGGGATGACCGTGGCCTCTCCCTGTCTCTCCATCTCATACAGGGAGATTGGATGACCATAGGCTCTCCCTCTCTCACAGGGAGATGCAATGACCATGCCTTCTGCCTCTCACAGGGAGATGGGATGACCGTGGGCTCTCTCTCTCTCACAGGGAGATGTGATTACCATGGGCTCTCTCTCCCTCACACAGGATGATGGGATGACCATGGCCTCCCGCTCTCACAGGGAGATGGGATGACTGAGGGCTCTCTCTCTCACACAGGATGATGGGATGACCGTGGTCTCTCTCCCTCTTACAGAGAGATGGGCTAACCGTGGGCTCTCCCTCTCTCCCACTCACAGCGAGTTGGGATGACCGTGGCCTCCCCCTCTCTCTCACTCTCACAGGGAGATGGGATGACATGTGGGCCATCCCTCTCTCTCAGACAGGGATATGGGATGAGAGTGGGCTCTCCATCTCACACAGGGAAATGGGATGACATGTTTGCTCTCCGTCTCTCTCTTAAAGGGATATGGGATGACCGTGGGCTCTCTCTCTCACAAAGGGAGATGGGATGACCGTAGTCTCTCTCCATCTTATGCAGGGAAATGGGATGACTGTGGGCTCACTCCCTCTCACAGGGAGATGGGTTGACCGTGGCCTCTCCCTCTCTCTCCATCTCACACATGGAATTGGGATGACCGTGGACTCTCCCTCTCTCACAGGGAGATGCAATGACCATGCCTTCTCCCTCTCACAGGGAGATGTGATGACCATTGGCTCTCCATCTCACACAGGGAGATGGGATAACGGTGGGCTCACTCTCTCTCACAGGGAGATGGGTTTACCGTGGCCTCTCCGTCTCTCTCCATCTCACACAGGGAGATGGGATGATTGTGGACTCTCAATCTCACACAGGGAGATGGGATGACCGTGGCCTCTCCCTCTCTCACCATCTCACACAGGGAGATGGGATGACCGTAGGCTCTCCCTCTCTCACAGGGAGATGCAATGACCATGCCTTCCTCTCTCAGGGAGATGGGATGACTGTGGTCTCTCTCCCTCTCACAGGGAGATGGGATGAACGTGGACTCTCTCACTTTCACAGGGAGATGAGATGATTGAGGGCTCTCACACTACACAGGATGATGGCATGACCATGGCCTCCCTCTCTCACAGGGAGATGGGATGACTGAGGGCTCTCTCTCTCACACAGGATGATGGGATGACCATGGCCTCTCTCTCTTACAGAGAGATGGGATAACCGTGGGCTCTCCCTCTCTCCCACTCACAGCGAGATGGGATGACCATGGCCTCTCCCTCTCTCTCACTCTCACAGGGAGATGCGATGACATGTGGGCCATCCCTCTCTTTCACACAGGGAAATGGGATGACCGTGGGCTCTTTCTCTCACACAGGGAGATGGGACGAGAGTGGGCTCTCCATCTCACACAGGGAAATGGGATGACTGTGGGCTCACTCCCTCTCACAGGGAGATGGGTTGACCGTGGCCTCTCCCTCTCTCTCCATCTCACACACGGAGATGGGATGACCGTGGACTCTCCCTCACTCACAGGGAGATGCAATGACCATGCCTTCTCCCTCTCACAGGGAGATGGGATGACCGGGGGCTCACCCTCTCTCTCTTACAGGGAGATGTGATGACCATTGGCTCTCCATCTCACACAGGGAGATGGGATAACAGTGGGCTCACTCTCTCTCACAGGGAGATGGGATGACCGTGGCCTCTCCCTCTCTCACCATCTCACACAGGGAGATGGGATGACCGTGGACTCTCCATCTCACACAGGGACATGGGATGACTGTGGGCTCACTCTCTCTCACAGGGAGATAGGTTTACCGTGGCCTCTCCCTCTCTCTCCATCTCACACAGGGAGATGGGAGTACCGTGGGCTCTCCATCTCACACAGGGAAATGGGATGACTGTGGGCTCACTCCCTCTCACAGGGAGATGGGTTGACCGTGGTCTCTCTCCCTCTCACAGGGAGATGGGATGAACGTGGACTCTCTCTCTCTCACAGGGAGATGAGATGAGCGTGGACTCTCCATCTCACAAAGGGAAATGGGATGACTGTGGGCTCACTCTCTCTCACAGGGAGATGGGTTTACCGTGGCCTCTCCCTCTCTCTCCATCTCACACAGGGAGATGGGTTGACCGTGGTCTCTCCCTCTCTCACAGGGAGATGCAATGACCATGCCTTCTCCCTCTCACAGGGAAATCGGATTACCGTGGGCTCACTCTCTCTCACAGGGAGATGTGATTACCATGGGCTCTCTCTCCCTCACACAGGATGATGGGATGACCATGGCCTCCCACTCTCACAGGGAGATGGGATGACCGTGGTCTCTCTCCCTCTCACAGAGAGGTGGGATGAACGTAGACTCTCTCACTCTCACAGGGAGATGAGATGATTGAGGGCTCTCACACTCACACAGGATGATGGGATGACCATGGCCTCCCTCTCTCACAGGGAGATGGGATGACTGAGGGCTCTCTCTCTCACACAGGATGATGGGATGACCATGGCCTCTCTCTCTTACAGAGAGTTGGGATAACCGTGGGCTCTCCCTCTCTCCCACTCACAGCGAGTTGGGATGACCGTGGCCTCTCCCTCTCTCTCCATCTCACACAGGGAGATGGAATGACCGTGGACTCTCCATCTCACACAGGGAAATGGGATGACTGTGGGCTCACTCCCTCTCACAGGGAGATGGGTTGACCGTGGCCTCTCCCTCTCTCTCACACAGGGAGATGGGCAGAGATCGGGCTCTCCATCTCACACAGGGAGATGGGATGACCGTGGGCTATCCCTCTCTCTCACACGGAGATGGGATGACTGTGGAATCTCCCTCTCTCACAGGGAGATGCAATGACCACGCCCTCGCACTCTCACAAGGAGATGGGATGACCGTGGGCTCTCTCTCTCACACAGGATGATGGGATGACCATGGAATCTCTCTCTCACAGGGAGATGAGATGAGCGTGGACTCTCCATCTCACAAAGGGAAATGGGATGACTGTGGGCTCACTCTCTCTCACAGGGAGATGGGTTTACCGCGGCCTCTCCCTCTCTCTCCATCTCACACAGGGAGATGGGTTGACCGTGGTCTCTCCCTCTCTCACAGGGAGATGCAATGACCATGCCTTCTCCCTCTCACAGGGAAATCGGATTACCGTGGGCTCACTCTCTCTCACACAGGATGATGGGATTACCATGGGCTCTCTCTCCCTCACACAGGATGATGGGATGACCATGGCCTCCCACTCTCACAGGGAGATGGGATGACCGTGGTCTCTCTCCCTCTCACAGAGAGGTGGGATGAACGTGGACTCTCTCACTCTCACAGGGAGATGAGATGATTGAGGGCTCTCACACTCACACAGGATGATGGGATGACCATGGCCTCCCTCTCTCACAGGGAGATGGGATGACTGAGGGCTCTCTCTCTCACACAGGATGATGGGATGACCATGGCCTCTGTCTCTTACAGCGAGTTGGGATGACCGTGGCCTCTCCCTCTCTCTCCATCTCACACAGGGAGATGGGAGTACCGTGGACTCTCCCTCTCTCACAGGGAGATGCAATGACCATGCCTTCTCCCTCTCACAGGGAGATGGGATGACCGGGGGCTCACCCTCTCTCTCTCATAGGGAGATGTGATGACCATTGGCTCTCCATCTCTCACAGGGAGATGGGTTTACCGTGGCCTCTCCCTCTCTCTCCATCTCACACAGGGAGATGGGATGACCGTGGACTCTCCATCTCACACAGGGAAATGGGATGACTGTGGGCTCACTCTCTCTCACACGGAGATAGGTTTACCGTGGCCTCTCCCTCTCTCTCCATCTCACACAGGGAGATCGTTGACCGTGGACTCTCCCTCTCTCACAGGGTGATGCAATGACCATGCCTTCTCCCTCTCACAGGGAGATGGGATGACTGGGGGCTCACCATCTCTCTCTCACAGGGAGATGTGATGACCATGGGCTCACTCTCTCACATAGGGAGATGGGATGACCGTGGCCTCTCCCTGTCTCTCCATCTCATACAGGGAGATTGGATGACCATAGGCTCTCCCTCTCTCACAGGGAGATGCAATGACCATGCCTTCTGCCTCTCACAGGGAGATGGGATGACCGTGGGCTCTCTCTCTCTCACAGGGAGATGTGATTACCATGGGCTCTCTCTCCCTCACACAGGATGATGGGATGACCATGGCCTCCCGCTCTCACAGGGAGATGGGATGACCGTGGTCTCTCTCCCTCTTACAGAGAGATGGGCTAACCGTGGGCTCTCCCTCTCTCCCACTCACAGCGAGTTGTGATGACCGTGGCCTCCCCCTCTCTCTCACTCTCACAGGGAGATGGGATGACATGTGGGCCATCCCTCTCTCTCAGACAGGGATATGGGATGAGAGTGGGCTCTCCATCTCACACAGGGAAATGGGATGACATGTTTGCTCTCCGTCTCTCTCTTAAAGGGATATGGGATGACCGTGGGCTCTCTCTCTCACAAAGGGAGATGGGATGACCGTAGTCTCTCTCCATCTTATGCAGGGGAATGGGATGACTGTGGGCTCACTCCCTCTCACAGGGAGATGGGTTGACCGGGGGCTCACCCTCTCTCTCTTACAGGGAGATGTGATGACCATTGGCTCTCCATCTCACACAGGGAGATGGGATAACAGTGGGCTCACTCTCTCTCACAGGGAGATGGGTTTACCGTGGCCTCTCCCTCTCTCTCCATCTCACACAGGGAGATGGGTTGACCGTGGTCTCTCCCTCTCTCACAGGGAGATGCAATGACCATGCCTTCTCCCTCTCACAGGGAAATCGGATTACCGTGGGCTCACTCTCTCTCACAGGGAGATGGGATTACCGTGGGCTCTCTCTCCCTCACACAGGATGATGGGATGACCATGGCCTCCCACTCTCACAGGGAGATGGGATGACCGTGGTCTCTCTCCCTCTCACAGAGAGGTGGGATGAACGTGGACTCTCTCACTTTCACATTGAGATGAGATGATTGAGGGCTCTCACACTCACACAGGATGATGGGATGACCATGGCCTCCCTCTCTCACAGGGAGATGGGATGACTGAGGGCTCTCTCTCTCACACAGGATGATGGGATGACCATGGCCTCTCTCTCTTACAGAGAGTTGGGATAACCGTGGGCTCTCCCTCTCTCCCACTCACAGCGAGTTGGGATGACCGTGGCCTCTCCCTCTCTCTCCATCTCACACAGGGAGATGGGAGTACCGTGGGCTCTCCATCTCACACAGGGAGATGGGATGACCGTGGGCTCTCTCTCTCTCACAGGGAGATGTGATTACCATGGGCTCTCTCTCCCTCACACAGGATGATGGGATGACCATGGCCTCCCGCTCTCACAGGGAGATGGGATGACCGTGGTCTCTCTCCCTCTTACAGAGAGATGGGCTAACCGTGGGCTCTCCCTCTCTCCCACTCACAGCGAGTTGTGATGACCGTGGCCTCCCCCTCTCTCTCACTCTCACAGGGAGATGGGATGACATGTGGGCCATCCCTCTCTCTCAGACAGGGATATGGGATGAGAGTGGGCTCTCCATCTCACACAGGGAAATGGGATGACATGTTTGCTCTCCGTCTCTCTCTTAAAGGGATATGGGATGACCGTGGGCTCTCTCTCTCACAAAGGGAGATGGGATGACCGTAGTCTCTCTCCATCTTATGCAGGGGAATGGGATGACTGTGGGCTCACTCCCTCTCACAGGGAGATGGGTTGACCGGGGGCTCACCCTCTCTCTCTTACAGGGAGATGTGATGACCATTGGCTCTCCATCTCACACAGGGAGATGGGATAACAGTGGGCTCACTCTCTCTCACAGGGAGATGGGTTTACCGTGGCCTCTCCCTCTCTCTCCATCTCACACAGGGAGATGGGTTGACCGTGGTCTCTCCCTCTCTCACAGGGAGATGCAATGACCATGCCTTCTCCCTCTCACAGGGAAATCGGATTACCGTGGGCTCACTCTCTCTCACAGGGAGATGGGATTACCGTGGGCTCTCTCTCCCTCACACAGGATGATGGGATGACCATGGCCTCCCACTCTCACAGGGAGATGGGATGACCGTGGTCTCTCTCCCTCTCACAGAGAGGTGGGATGAACGTGGACTCTCTCACTTTCACATTGAGATGAGATGATTGAGGGCTCTCACACTCACACAGGATGATGGGATGACCATGGCCTCCCTCTCTCACAGGGAGATGGGATGACTGAGGGCTCTCTCTCTCACACAGGATGATGGGATGACCATGGCCTCTCTCTCTTACAGAGAGTTGGGATAACCGTGGGCTCTCCCTCTCTCCCACTCACAGCGAGTTGGGATGACCGTGGCCTCTCCCTCTCTCTCCATCTCACACAGGGAGATGGGAGTACCGTGGGCTCTCCATCTCACACAGGGAGATGGGATAACCGTGGGCTCACTCTCTCTCACAGGGAGATGGGTTTACGGTGGCCTCTCCCTCTCTCTCCATCTCACACAGGGAGATGGGATGACCGTGGACTCTCCATCTCACACAGGGAAATGGGATGACTGTGGGCTCACTCCCTCTCACAGGGAGATGGGTTGACCGTGGCCTCTCCCTCTCTCTCACACAGGGAGATGGGCAGAGATCGGGCTCTCCATCTCACACAGGGAGATGGGATGACCGTGGGCTATCCCTCTCTCTCACACGGAGATGGGATGACTGTGGAATCTCCCTCTCTCACAGGGAGATGCAATGACCACGCCCTCGCACTCTCACAAGGAGATGGGATGACCGTGGGCTCTCTCTCTCACACAGGATGATGGGATGACCATGGAATCTCTCTCTCACAGGGAGATGAGATGAGCGTGGACTCTCCATCTCACAAAGGGAAATGGGATGACTGTGGGCTCACTCTCTCTCACAGGGAGATGGGTTTACCGTGGCCTCTCCCTCTCTCTCCATCTCACACAGGGAGATGGGTTGTCCGTGGTCTCTCCCTCTCTCACAGGGAGATGCAATGACCATGCCTTCTCCCTCTCACAGGGAAATCGGATTACCGTGGGCTCACTCTCTCTCACAGGGAGATGGGATTACCATGGGCTCTCTCTCCCTCACACAGGATGATGGGATGACCATGGCCTCCCACTCTCACAGGGAGATGGGATGACCGTGGTCTCTCTCCCTCTCACAGAGAGGTGGGATGAACGTGGACTCTATCACTCTCACAGGGAGATGAGATGATTGAGGGCTCTCACACTCACACAGGATGATGGGATGACCATGGCCTCCCTCTCTCACAGGGAGATGGGATGACTGAGGGCTCTCTCTCTCACACAGGATGATGGGATGACCATGGCCTCTCTCTCTTACAGAGAGATGGGATAACCGTGGGCTCTCCCTCTCTCCCACTCACAGCGAGTTGGGATGACCGTGGCCTCTCCCTCTCTCTCCATCTCACACAGGGAGATGGGAGTACCGTGGACTCTCCCTCTCTCACAGGGAGATGCAATGACCATGCCTTCTCCCTCTCACAGGGAGATGGGTTGACCGGGGGCGCACCCTCTCTCTCTCATAGGGAGATGTGATGACCATTGGCTCTCCATCTCACACAGGGAGATGGGATAACCGTGGGCTCACTCTCTCTCACAGGGAGATAGGTTTATCGTGGCCTCTCCCTCTCTCTCCATCTCACACAGGGAGATCGTTGACCGTGGACTCTCCCTCTCTCACAGGGTGATGCAATGACCATGCCTTCTCCCTCTCACAGGGAGATGGGATGACTGGGGGCTCACCATCTCTCTCTCACAGGGAGATGTGATGACCATGGGCTCACTCTCTCACATAGGGAGATGGGATGACCGTGGCCTCTCCCTGTCTCTCCATCTCATACAGGGAGATTGGATGACCATAGGCTCTCCCTCTCTCACAGGGAGATGCAATGACCATGCCTTCTGCCTCTCACAGGGAGATGGGATGACCGTGGGCTCTCTCTCTCTCACAGGGAGATGTGATTACCATGGGCTCTCTCTCCCTCACACAGGATGATGGGATGACCATGGCCTCCCGCTCTCACAGGGAGATGGGATGACCGTGGTCTCTCTCCCTCTTACAGAGAGATGGGCTAACCGTGGGCTCTCCCTCTCTCCCACTCACAGCGAGTTGGGATGACCGTGGCCTCCCCCTCTCTCTCACTCTCACAGGGAGATGGGATGACATGTGGGCCATCCCTCTCTCTCAGACAGGGATATGGGATGAGAGTGGGCTCTCCATCTCACACAGGGAAATGGGATGACATGTTTGCTCTCCGTCTCTCTCTTAAAGGGATATGGGATGACCGTGGGCTCTCTCTCTCACAAAGGGAGATGGGATGACCGTAGTCTCTCTCCATCTTATGCAGGGAAATGGGATGACTGTGGGCTCACTCCCTCTCACAGGGAGATGGGTTGACCGTGGCCTCTCCCTCTCTCTCCATCTCACACATGGAATTGGGATGACCGTGGACTCTCCCTCTCTCACAGGGAGATGCAATGACCATGCCTTCTCCCTCTCACAGGGAGATGTGATGACTATTGGCTCTCCATCTCACACAGGGAGATGGGATAACAGTGGGCTCACTCTCTCTCACAGGGAGATGGGTTTACCGTGGCCTCTCCGTCTCTCTCCATCTCACACAGGGAGATGGGATGACCGTGGCCTCTCCCTCTCTCACCATCTCACACAGGGAGATGGGATGACCGTAGGCTCTCCCTCTCTCACAGGGAGATGCAATGACCATGCCTTCCTCTCTCAGGGAGATGGGATGACTGTGGTCTCTCTCCCTCTCACAGGGAGATGGGATGAACGTGGACTCTCTCACTTTCACAGGGAGATGAGATGATTGAGGGCTCTCACACTCACACAGGATGATGGGATGACCATGGCCTCCCTCTCTCACGGGGAGATGGGATGACTGAGGGCTCTCTCTCTCACACAGGATGATGGGATGACCATGGCCTCTCTCTCTTACAGAGAGATGGGATAACCGTGGGCTCTCCCTCTCTCCCACTCACAGCGAGATGGGATGACCATGGCCTCTCCCTCTCTCTCACTCTCACAGGGAGATGGGATGACATGTGGGCCATCCCTCTCTTTCACACAGGGAAATGGGATGACCGTGGGCTCTTTCTCTCACACAGGGAGATGGGACGAGAGTTGGCTCTCCATCTCACACAGGGAAATGGGATGACTGTGGGCTCACTACCTCTCACAGGGAGATGGGTTGACCGTGGCCTCTCCCTCTCTCTCCATCTCACACACGGAGATGGGATGACCGTGGACTCTCCCTCACTCACAGGGAGATGCAATGACCATGCCTTCTCCCTCTCACAGGGAGATGGGATGACCGGGGGCTCACCCTCTCTCTCTTACAGGGAGATGTGATGACCATTGGCTCTCCATCTCACACAGGGAGATGGGATAACAGTGGGCTCACTCTCTCTCACAGGGAGATGGGTTTACCGTGGCCTCTCCGTCTCTCTCCATCTCACACAGGGAGATGGGATGACTGTGGACTCTCCATCTCACACAGGGAGATGGGATGACCGTGGCCTCTCCCTCTCTCACCATCTCACTCAGGGAGATGGGATGACCGTGGACTCTCCATCTCACACAGGGAAATGGGATGACTGTGGGCTCACTCTCTCTCACAGGGAGATAGGTTTACCGTGGCCTCTCCCTCTCTCTCCATCTCACACAGGGAGATGGGAGTACCGTGGGCTCTCCATCTCACACAGGGAAATGGGATGACTGTGGGCTCACTCCCTCTCACAGGGAGATGGGTTGACCGTGGTCTCTCTCCCTCTCACAGGGAGATGGGATGAACGTGGACTCTCTCTCTCTCACAGGGAGATGAGATGAGCGTGGACTCTCCATCTCACAAAGGGAAATGGGATGACTGTGGGCTCACTCTCTCTCACAGGGAGATGGGTTTACCGTGGCCTCTCCCTCTCTCTCCATCTCACACAGGGAGATGGGTTGACCGTGGTCTCTCCCTCTCTCACAGGGAGATGCAATGACCATGCCTTCTCCCTCTCACAGGGAAATCGGATTACCGTGGGCTCACTCTCTCTCACAGGGAGATGGGATTACCATGGGCTCTCTCTCCCTCACACAGGATGTTGGGATGACCATGGCCTCCCACTCTCACAGGGAGATGGGATGACCGTGGTCTCTCTCCCTCTCACAGAGAGGTGGGATGAACGTGGACTCTCTCACTCTCACAGGGAGATGAGATGATTGAGGGCTCTCACACTCACACAGGATGATGGGATGACCATGGCCTCCCTCTCTCACAGGGAGATGGGATGACTGAGGGCTCTCTCTCTCACACAGGATGATGGGATGACCATGGCCTCTCTCTCTTACAGAGAGATGGGATAACCGTGGGCTCTCCCTCTCTCCCACTCACAGCGAGTTGGGATGACCGTGGCCTCTCCCTCTCTCTCCATCTCACACAGGGAGATGGGAGTACCGTGGACTCTCCCTCTCTCACAGGGAGATGCAATGACCATGCCTTCTCCCTCTCACAGGGAGATGGGATGACCGGGGGCTCACCCTCTATCTCTCATAGGGAGATGTGATGACCATTGGCTCTCCATCTCTCACAGGGAGATGGGTTTACCGTGGCCTCTCCCTCTCTTTCCATCTCACACAGGGAGATGGGATGACCGTGGACTCTCCATCTCACACAGGGAAATGGGATGACTGTGGGCTCACTCTCTCTCACACGGAGATAGGTTTACCGTGGCCTCTCCCTCTCTCTCCATCTCACACAGGGAGATCGTTGACCGTGGACTCTCCCTCTCTCACAGGGTGATGCAATGAACATGCCTTCTCCCTCTCACAGGGAGATGGGATGACTGGGGGATCACCATCTCTCTCTCACAGGGAGATGTGATGATCAATGGGCTCACTCTCTCACATAGGGAGATGGGATGACCGTGGCCTCTCCCTGTCTCTCCATCTCATACAGGGAGATTGGATGACCATAGGCTCTCCCTCTCTCACAGGGAGATGCAATGACCATGCCTTCTGCCTCTCACAGGGAGATGGGATGACCGTGGGCTCTCTCTCTCTCACAGGGAGATGTGATTACCATGGGCTCTCTCTCCCTCACACAGGATGATGGGATGACCATGGCCTCCCGCTCTCACAGGGAGATGGGATGACCGTGGTCTCTCTCCCTCTTACAGAGAGATGGGCTAACCGTGGGCTCTCCCTCTCTCCCACTCACAGCGAGTTGGGATGACCGTGGCCTCCCCCTCTCTCTCACTCTCACAGGGAGATGGGATGACATGTGGGCCATCCCTCTCTCTCAGACAGGGATATGGGATGAGAGTGGGCTCTCCATCTCACACAGGGAAATGGGATGACATGTTTGCTCTCCGTCTCTCTCTTAAAGGGATATGGGATGACCGTGGGCTCTCTCTCTCACAAAGGGAGATGGGATGACCGTAGTCTCTCTCCATCTTATGCAGGGAAATGGGATGACTGTGGGCTCACTCCCTCTCACAGGGAGATGGGTTGACCGTGGCCTCTCCCTCTCTCTCCATCTCACACATGGAATTGGGATGACCGTGGACTCTCCCTCTCTCACAGGGAGATGCAATGAGCATGCCTTCTCCCTCTCACAGGGAGATGTGATGACCATTGGCTCTCCATCTCACACAGGGAGATGGGATAACAGTGGGCTCACTCTCTCTCACAAGGAGATGGGTTTACCGTGGCCTCTCCGTCTCTCTCCATCTCACACAGGGAGATGCGATGATTGTGGACTCTCCATCTCACACAGGGAGATGGGATGACCGTGGCCTCTCCCTCTCTCACCATCTCACACAGGGAGATGGGATGACCGTAGGCTCTCCCTCTCTCACAGGGAGATGCAATGACCATGCCTTCCTCTCTCAGGGAGATGGGATGACTGTGGTCTCTCTCCCTCTCACAGGGAGATGGGATGAGCGTGGACTCTCTCACTTTCACAGGGAGATGAGATGATTGAGGGCTCTCACACTCACACAGGATGATGGGATGACCATGGCCTCCCTCTCTCACAGGGAGATGGGATGACTGAGGGCTCTCTCTCTCACACAGGATGATGGGATGACCATGGCCTCTCTCTCTTACAGAGAGATGGGATAACCGTGGGCTCTCCCTCTCTCCCACTCACAGCGAGATGGGATGACCATGGCCTCTCCCTCTCTCTCACTCTCACAGGGAGATGGGATGACATGTGGGCCATCCCTCTCTTTCACACAGGGAAATGGGATGACCGTGGGCTCTTTCTCTCACACAGGGAGATGGGACGAGAGTGGGCTCTCCATCTCACACAGGGAAATGGGATGACTGTGGGCTCACTCCCTCTCACAGGGAGATGGGTTGACCGTGGCCTCTCCCTCTCTCTCCATCTCACACACGGAGATGGGATGACCGTGGACTCTCCCTCACTCACAGGGAGATGCAATGACCATGCCTTCTCCCTCTCACAGGGAGATGGGATGACCGGGGGCTCACCCTCTCTCTCTTACAGGGAGATGTGATGACCATTGGCTCTCCATCTCACACAGGGAGATGGGATAACAGTGGGCTCACTCTCTCTCACAAGGAGATGGGATGACCGTGGGCTCTCTCTCTCACACAGGATGATGGGATGACCATGGAATCTCTCTCTCACAGGGAGATGAGATGAGCGTGGACTCTCCATCTCACAAAGGGAAATGGGATGACTGTGGGCTCACTCTCTCTCACAGGGAGATGGGTTTACCGTGGCCTCTCCCTCTCTCTCCATCTCACACAGGGAGATGGGTTGACCGTGGTCTCTCCCTCTCTCACAGGGAGATGCAATGACCATGCCTTCTCCCTCTCACAGGGAAATCGGATTACCGTGGGCTCACTCTCTCTCACAGGGAGATGGGATTACCATGGGCTCTCTCTCCCTCACACAGGATGATGGGATGACCATGGCCTCCCACTCTCACAGGGAGATGGGATGACCGTGGTCTCTCTCCCTCTCACAGAGAGGTGGGATGAACGTGGACTCTCTCACTCTCACAGGGAGATGAGATGATTGAGGGCTCTCACACTCACACAGGATGATGGGATGACCATGGCCTCCCTCTCTCACAGGGAGATGGGATGACTGAGGGCTCTCTCTCTCACACAGGATGATGGGATGACCATGGCCTCTCTCTCTTACAGAGAGATGGGATAACCGTGGGCTCTCCCTCTCTCCCACTCACAGCGAGATGGGATGACCATGGCCTCTCCCTCTCTCTCACTCTCACAGGGAGATGGGATGACATGTGGGCCATCCCTCTCTTTCACACAGGGAAATGGGATGACCGTGGGCTCTTTCTCTCACACAGGGAGATGGGACGAGAGTGGGCTCTCCATCTCACACAGGGAAATGGGATGACTGTGGGCTCACTCCCTCTCACAGGGAGATGGGTTGACCGGGGGCTCACCCTCTCTCTCTTACAGGGAGATGTGATGACCATTGGCTCTCCATCTCACACAGGGAGATGGGATAACAGTGGGCTCACTCTCTCTCACAAAGAGATGGGTTTACCGTGGCCTCTCCGTCTCTCTCCATCTCACACAGGGAGATGGGATGACTGTGGACTCTCCATCTCACACAGGGAGATGGGATGACCATGGCCTCTCCCTCTCTCACCATCTCACACAGGGAGATGGGATGACCGTGGACTCTCCATCTCACACAGGGAAATGGGATGACTGTGGGCTCACTCTCTCTCACAGGGAGATAGGTTTACCGTGGCCTCTCCCTCTCTCTCCATCTCACACAGGGAGATGGGAGTACCGTGGGCTCTCCATCTCACACAGGGAAATGGGATGACTGTGGGCTCACTCCCTCTCACAGGGAGATGGGTTGACCGTGGTCTCTCTCCCTCTCACAGGGAGATGGGATGAACGTGGACTCTCTCTCTCTCACAGGGAGATGAGATGAGCGTGGACTCTCCATCTCACAAAGGGAAATGGGATGACTGTGGGCTCACTCTCTCTCACAGGGAGATGGGATTACCATGGAATCTCTCTCTCACAGGGAGATGAGATGCGCGTGGACTCTCCATCTCACAAAGGGAAATGGGATGACTGAGGGCTCTCTCTCTCACACAGGATGATGGGATGACCATGGCCTCTCTCTCTTACAGAGAGTTGGGATAACCGTGGGCTCTCCCTCTCTCCCACTCACAGCGAGTTGGGATGACCGTGGCCTCTCCCTCTCTCTCCATCTCACACAGGGAGATGGGAGTACCGTGGGCTCTCCATCTCACACAGGGAGATGGGATAACCGTGGGCTCACTCTCTCTCACAGGGAGATGGGTTTACGGTGGCCTCTCCCTCTCTCTCCATCTCACACAGGGAGATGGAATGACCGTGGACTCTCCATCTCACACAGGGAAATGGGATGACTGTGGGCTCACTCCCTCTCACAGGGAGATGGGTTGACCGTGGCCTCTCCCTCTCTCTCACACAGGGAGATGGGCAGAGATCGGGCTCTCCATCTCACACAGGGAGATGGGATGACCGTGGGCTATCCCTCTCTCTCACACGGAGATGGGATGACTGTGGAATCTCCCTCTCTCACAGGGAGATGCAATGACCACGCCCTCGCACTCTCACAAGGAGATGGGATGACCGTGGGCTCTCTCTCTCACACAGGATGATGGGATGACCATGGAATCTCTCTCTCACAGGGAGATGAGATGAGCGTGGACTCTCCATCTCACAAAGGGAAATGGGATGACTGTGGGCTCACTCTCTCTCACAGGGAGATGGGTTTACCGCGGCCTCTCCCTCTCTCTCCATCTCACACAGGGAGATGGGTTGACCGTGGTCTCTCCCTCTCTCACAGGGAGATGCAATGACCATGCCTTCTCCCTCTCACAGGGAAATCGGATTACCGTGGGCTCACTCTCTCTCACACAGGATGATGGGATTACCATGGGCTCTCTCTCCCTCACACAGGATGATGGGATGACCATGGCCTCCCACTCTCACAGGGAGATGGGATGACCGTGGTCTCTCTCCCTCTCACAGAGAGGTGGGATGAACGTGGACTCTCTCACTCTCACAGGGAGATGAGATGATTGAGGGCTCTCACACTCACACAGGATGATGGGATGACCATGGCCTCCCTCTCTCACAGGGAGATGGGATGTCTGAGGGCTCTCTCTCTCACACAGGATGATGGGATGACCATGGCCTCTCTCTCTTACAGAGAGATGGGATAACCGTGGGCTCTCCCTCTCTCCCACTCACAGCGAGTTGGGATGACCGTGGCCTCTCCCTCTCTCTCCATCTCACACAGGGAGATGGGAGTACCGTGGACTCTCCCTCTCTCACAGGGAGATGCAATGACCATGCCTTCTCCCTCTCACAGGGAGATGGGATGACCGGGGGCTCACCCTCTCTCTCTCATAGGGAGATGTGATGACCATTGGCTCTCCATCTCTCACAGGGAGATGGGTTTACCGTGGCCTCTCCCTCTCTTTCCATCTCACACAGGGAGATGGGATGACCGTGGACTCTCCATCTCACACAGGGAAATGGGATGACTGTGGGCTCACTCTCTCTCACACGGAGATAGGTTTACCGTGGCCTCTCCCTCTCTCTCCATCTCACACAGGGAGATCGTTGACCGTGGACTCTCCCTCTCTCACAGGGTGATGCAATGAACATGCCTTCTCCCTCTCACAGGGAGATGGGATGACTGGGGGCTCACCATCTCTCTCTCACAGGGAGATGTGATGACCATGGGCTCACTCTCTCACATAGGGAGATGGGATGACCGTGGCCTCTCCCTGTCTCTCCATCTCATACAGGGAGATTGGATGACCATAGGCTCTCCCTCTCTCACAGGGAGATGCAATGACCATGCCTTCTGCCTCTCACAGGGAGATGGGATGACCGTGGGCTCTCTCTCTCTCACAGGGAGATGTGATTACCATGGGCTCTCTCTCCCTCACACAGGATGATGGGATGACCATGGCCTCCCGCTCTCACAGGGAGATGGGATGACCGTGGTCTCTCTCCCTCTTACAGAGAGATGGGCTAACCGTGGGCTCTCCCTCTCTCCCACTCACAGCGAGTTGGGATGACCGTGGCCTCCCCCTCTCTCTCACTCTCACAGGGAGATGGGATGACATGTGGGCCATCCCTCTCTCTCAGACAGGGATATGGGATGAGAGTGGGCTCTCCATCTCACACAGGGAAATGGGATGACATGTTTGCTCTCCGTCTCTCTCTTAAAGGGATATGGGATGACCGTGGGCTCTCTCTCTCACAAAGGGAGATGGGATGACCGTAGTCTCTCTCCATCTTATGCAGGGAAATGGGATGACTGTGGGCTCACTCCCTCTCACAGGGAGATGGGTTGACCGTGGCCTCTCCCTCTCTCTCCATCTCACACATGGAATTGGGATGACCGTGGACTCTCCCTCTCTCACAGGGAGATGCAATGAGCATGCCTTCTCCCTCTCACAGGGAGATGTGATGACCATTGGCTCTCCATCTCACACAGGGAGATGGGATAACAGTGGGCTCACTCTCTCTCACAAGGAGATGGGTTTACCGTGGCCTCTCCGTCTCTCTCCATCTCACACAGGGAGATGCGATGATTGTGGACTCTCCATCTCACACAGGGAGATGGGATGACCGTGGCCTCTCCCTCTCTCACCATCTCACACAGGGAGATGGGATGACCGTAGGCTCTCCCTCTCTCACAGGGAGATGCAATGACCATGCCTTCCTCTCTCAGGGAGATGGGATGACTGTGGTCTCTCTCCCTCTCACAGGGAGATGGGATGAGCGTGGACTCTCTCACTTTCACAGGGAGATGAGATGATTGAGGGCTCTCACACTCACACAGGATGATGGGATGACCATGGCCTCCCTCTCTCACAGGGAGATGGGATGACTGAGGGCTCTCTCTCTCACACAGGATGATGGGATGACCATGGCCTCTCTCTCTTACAGAGAGATGGGATAACCGTGGGCTCTCCCTCTCTCCCACTCACAGCGAGATGGGATGACCATGGCCTCTCCCTCTCTCTCACTCTCACAGGGAGATGGGATGACATGTGGGCCATCCCTCTCTTTCACACAGGGAAATGGGATGACCGTGGGCTCTTTCTCTCACACAGGGAGATGGGACGAGAGTGGGCTCTCCATCTCACACAGGGAAATGGGATGACTGTGGGCTCACTCCCTCTCACAGGGAGATGGGTTGACCGTGGCCTCTCCCTCTCTCTCCATCTCACACACGGAGATGGGATGACCGTGGACTCTCCCTCACTCACAGGGAGATGCAATGACCATGCCTTCTCCCTCTCACAGGGAGATGGGATGACCGGGGGCTCACCCTTTCTCTCTTACAGGGAGATGTGATGACCATTGGCTCTCCATCTCACACAGGGAGATGGGATAACAGTGGGCTCACTCTCTCTCACAAGGAGATGGGATGACCGTGGGCTCTCTCTCTCACACAGGATGATGGGATGACCATGGAATCTCTCTCTCACAGGGAGATGAGATGAGCGTGGACTCTCCATCTCACAAAGGGAAATGGGATGACTGTGGGCTCACTCTCTCTCACAGGGAGATGGGTTTACCGTGGCCTCTCCCTCTCTCTCCATCTCACACAGGGAGATGGGTTGACCGTGGTCTCTCCCTCTCTCACAGGGAGATGCAATGACCATGCCTTCTCCCTCTCACAGGGAAATCGGATTACCGTGGGCTCACTCTCTCTCACAGGGAGATGGGATTACCATGGGCTCTCTCTCCCTCACACAGGATGATGGGATGACCATGGCCTCCCACTCTCACAGGGAGATGGGATGACCGTGGTCTCTCTCCCTCTCACAGAGAGGTGGGATGAACGTGGACTCTCTCACTCTCACAGGGAGATGAGATGATTGAGGGCTCTCACACTCACACAGGATGATGGGATGACCATGGCCTCCCTCTCTCACAGGGAGATGGGATGACTGAGGGCTCTCTCTCTCACACAGGATGATGGGATGACCATGGCCTCTCTCTCTTACAGAGAGATGGGATAACCGTGGGCTCTCCCTCTCTCCCACTCACAGCGAGATGGGATGACCATGGCCTCTCCCTCTCTCTCACTCTCACAGGGAGATGGGATGACATGTGGGCCATCCCTCTCTTTCACACAGGGAAATGGGATGACCGTGGGCTCTTTCTCTCACACAGGGAGATGGGACGAGAGTGGGCTCTCCATCTCACACAGGGAAATGGGATGACTGTGGGCTCACTCCCTCTCACAGGGAGATGGGTTGACCGTGGCCTCTCCCTCTCTCTCCATCTCACACACGGAGATGGGATGACCGTGGACTCTCCCTCACTCACAGGGAGATGCAATGACCATGCCTTCTCCCTCTCACAGGGAGATGGGATGACCGGGGGCTCACCCTCTCTCTCTTACAGGGAGATGTGATGACCATTGGCTCTCCATCTCACACAGGGAGATGGGATAACAGTGGGCTCACTCTCTCTCACAAGGAGATGGGATGACCGTGGGCTCTCTCTCTCACACAGGATGATGGGATGACCATGGAATCTCTCTCTCACAGGGAGATGAGATGAGCGTGGACTCTCCATCTCACAAAGGGAAATGGGATGACTGTGGGCTCACTCTCTCTCACAGGGAGATGGGTTTACCGTGGCCTCTCCCTCTCTCTCCATCTCACACAGGGAGATGGGTTGACCGTGGTCTCTCCCTCTCTCACAGGGAGATGCAATGACCATGCCTTCTCCCTCTCACAGGGAAATCGGATTACCGTGGGCTCACTCTCTCTCACAGGGAGATGGGATTACCATGGGCTCTCTCTCCCTCACACAGGATGATGGGATGACCATGGCCTCCCACTCTCACAGGGAGATGGGATGACCGTGGTCTCTCTCCCTCTCACAGAGAGGTGGGATGAACGTGGACTCTCTCACTCTCACAGGGAGATGAGATGATTGAGGGCTCTCACACTCACACAGGATGATGGGATGACCATGGCCTCCCTCTCTCACAGGGAGATGGGATGACTGAGGGCTCTCTCTCTCACACAGGATGATGGGATGACCATGGCCTCTCTCTCTTACAGAGAGATGGGATAACCGTGGGCTCTCCCTCTCTCCCACTCACAGCGAGATGGGATGACCATGGCCTCTCCCTCTCTCTCACTCTCACAGGGAGATGGGATGACATGTGGGCCATCCCTCTCTTTCACACAGGGAAATGGGATGACCGTGGGCTCTTTCTCTCACACAGGGAGATGGGACGAGAGTGGGCTCTCCATCTCACACAGGGAAATGGGATGACTGTGGGCTCACTCCCTCTCACAGGGAGATGGGTTGACCGGGGGCTCACCCTCTCTCTCTTACAGGGAGATGTGATGACCATTGGCTCTCCATCTCACACAGGGAGATGGGATAACAGTGGGCTCACTCTCTCTCACAAAGAGATGGGTTTACCGTGGCCTCTCCGTCTCTCTCCATCTCACACAGGGAGATGGGATGACTGTGGACTCTCCATCTCACACAGGGAGATGGGATGACCATGGCCTCTCCCTCTCTCACCATCTCACACAGGGAGATGGGATGACCGTGGACTCTCCATCTCACACAGGGAAATGGGATGACTGTGGGCTCACTCTCTCTCACAGGGAGATAGGTTTACCGTGGCCTCTCCCTCTCTCTCCATCTCACACAGGGAGATGGGAGTACCGTGGGCTCTCCATCTCACACAGGGAAATGGGATGACTGTGGGCTCACTCCCTCTCACAGGGAGATGGGTTGACCGTGGTCTCTCTCCCTCTCACAGGGAGATGGGATGAACGTGGACTCTCTCTCTCTCACAGGGAGATGAGATGAGCGTGGACTCTCCATCTCACAAAGGGAAATGGGATGACTGTGGGCTCACTCTCTCTCACAGGGAGATGGGATTACCATGGAATCTCTCTCTCACAGGGAGATGAGATGCGCGTGGACTCTCCATCTCACAAAGGGAAATGGGATGACTGAGGGCTCTCTCTCTCACACAGGATGATGGGATGACCATGGCCTCTCTCTCTTACAGAGAGTTGGGATAACCGTGGGCTCTCCCTCTCTCCCACTCACAGCGAGTTGGGATGACCGTGGCCTCTCCCTCTCTCTCCATCTCACACAGGGAGATGGGAGTACCGTGGGCTCTCCATCTCACACAGGGAGATGGGATAACCGTGGGCTCACTCTCTCTCACAGGGAGATGGGTTTACGGTGGCCTCTCCCTCTCTCTCCATCTCACACAGGGAGATGGAATGACCGTGGACTCTCCATCTCACACAGGGAAATGGGATGACTGTGGGCTCACTCCCTCTCACAGGGAGATGGGTTGACCGTGGCCTCTCCCTCTCTCTCACACAGGGAGATGGGCAGAGATCGGGCTCTCCATCTCACACAGGGAGATGGGATGACCGTGGGCTATCCCTCTCTCTCACACGGAGATGGGATGACTGTGGAATCTCCCTCTCTCACAGGGAGATGCAATGACCACGCCCTCGCACTCTCACAAGGAGATGGGATGACCGTGGGCTCTCTCTCTCACACAGGATGATGGGATGACCATGGAATCTCTCTCTCACAGGGAGATGAGATGAGCGTGGACTCTCCATCTCACAAAGGGAAATGGGATGACTGTGGGCTCACTCTCTCTCACAGGGAGATGGGTTTACCGCGGCCTCTCCCTCTCTCTCCATCTCACACAGGGAGATGGGTTGACCGTGGTCTCTCCCTCTCTCACAGGGAGATGCAATGACCATGCCTTCTCCCTCTCACAGGGAAATCGGATTACCGTGGGCTCACTCTCTCTCACACAGGATGATGGGATTACCATGGGCTCTCTCTCCCTCACACAGGATGATGGGATGACCATGGCCTCCCACTCTCACAGGGAGATGGGATGACCGTGGTCTCTCTCCCTCTCACAGAGAGGTGGGATGAACGTGGACTCTCTCACTCTCACAGGGAGATGAGATGATTGAGGGCTCTCACACTCACACAGGATGATGGGATGACCATGGCCTCCCTCTCTCACAGGGAGATGGGATGACTGAGGGCTCTCTCTCTCACACAGGATGATGGGATGACCATGGCTTCTCTCTCTTACAGCGAGTTGGGATGACCGTGGCCTCTCCCTCTCTCTCCATCTCACACAGGGAGATGGGAGTACCGTGGACTCTCCCTCTCTCACAGGGAGATGCAATGACCATGCCTTCTCCCTCTCACAGGGAGATGGGATGACCGGGGGCTCACCCTCTCTCTCTCATAGGGAGATGTGATGACCATTGGCTCTCCATCTCTCACAGGGAGATGGGTTTACCGTGGCCTCTCCCTCTCTCTCCATCTCACACAGGGAGATGGGATGACCGTGGACTCTCCATCTCACACAGAGAAATGGGATGACTGTGGGCTCACTCTCTCTCACACGGAGATAGGTTTACCGTGGCCTCTCCCTCTCTCTCCATCTCACACAGGGAGATCGTTGACCGTGGACTCTCCCTCTCTCACAGGGTGATGCAATGACCATGCCTTCTCCCTCTCTCAGGGTGATGGGATGACTGGGGGCTCACCATCTCTCTCTCACAGGGAGATGTGATGACCATGGGCTCACTCTCTCACATAGGGAGATGGGATGACCGTGGCCTCTCCCTGTCTCTCCATCTCATACAGGGAGATTGGATGACCATAGGCTCTCCCTCTCTCACAGGGAGATGCAATGACCATGCCTTCTGCCTCTCACAGGGAGATGGGATGACCGTGGGCTCTCTCTCTCTCACAGGGAGATGTGATTACCATGGGCTCTCTCTCCCTCACACAGGATGATGGGATGACCATGGCCTCCCGCTCTCACAGGGAGATGGGATGACCGTGGTCTCTCTCCCTCTTACAGAGAGATGGGCTAACCGTGGGCTCTCCCTCTCTCCCACTCACAGCGAGTTGGGATGACCGTGGCCTCCCCCTCTCTCTCACTCTCACAGGGAGATGGGATGACATGTGGGCCATCCCTCTCTCTCAGACAGGGATATGGGATGAGAGTGGGCTCTCCATCTCACACAGGGAAATGGGATGACATGTTTGCTCTCCGTCTCTCTCTTAAAGGGATATGGGATGACCGTGGGCTCTCTCTCTCACAAAGGGAGATGGGATGACCGTAGTCTCTCTCCATCTTATGCAGGGAAATGGGATGACTGTGGGCTCACTCCCTCTCACAGGGAGATGGGTTGACCGTGGCCTCTCCCTCTCTCTCCATCTCACACATGGAATTGGGATGACCGTGGACTCTCCCTCTCTCACAGGGAGATGCAATGACCATGCCTTCTCCCTCTCACAGGGAGATGTGATGACCATTGGCTCTCCATCTCACACAGGGAGATGGGATAACAGTGGGCTCACTCTCTCTCTCTCAAGGAGATGGGTTTACCGTGGCCTCTCCGTCTCTCTCCATCTCACACAGGGAGATGCGATGATTGTGGACTCTCCATCTCACACAGGGAGATGGGATGACCGTGGCCTCTCCCTCTCTCACCATCTCACACAGGGAGATGGGATGACCGTAGGCTCTCCCTCTCTCACAGGGAGATGCAATGACCATGCCTTCCTCTCTCAGGGAGATGGGATGACTGTGGTCTCTCTCCCTCTCACAGGGAGATGGGATGAGCGTGGACTCTCTCACTTTCACAGGGAGATGAGATGATTGAGGGCTCTCACACTCACACAGGATGATGGGATGACCATGGCCTCCCTCTCTCACAGGGAGATGGGATGACTGAGGGCTCTCTCTCTCACACAGGATGATGGGATGACCATGGCCTCTCTCTCTTACAGAGAGATGGGATAACCGTGGGCTCTCCCTCTCTCCCACTCACAGCGAGATGGGATGACCATGGCCTCTCCCTCTCTCTCACTCTCACAGGGAGATGGGATGACATGTGGGCCATCCCTCTCTTTCACACAGGGAAATGGGATGACCGTGGGCTCTTTCTCTCACACAGGGAGATGGGACGAGAGTGGGCTCTCCATCTCACACAGGGAAATGGGATGACTGTGGGCTCACTCCCTCTCACAGGGAGATGGGTTGACCGTGGCCTCTCCCTCTCTCTCCATCTCACACACGGAGATGGGATGACCGTGGACTCTCCCTCACTCACAGGGAGATGCAATGACCATGCCTTCTCCCTCTCACAGGGAGATGGGATGACCGGGGGCTCACCCTCTCTCTCTTACAGGGAGATGTGATGACCATTGGCTCTCCATCTCACACAGGGAGATGGGATATCAGTGGGCTCACTCTCTCTCCACAAGGAGATGGGATGACCGTGGGGCTCTCTCTCTCACACAGGATGATGGGATGACCATGGAATCTCTCTCTCACAGGGAGATGAGATGAGCGTGGACTCTCCATCTCACAAAGGGAAATGGGATGACTGTGGGCTCACTCTCTCTCACAGGGAGATGGGTTTACCGTGGCCTCTCCCTCTCTCTCCATCTCACACAGGGAGATGGGTTGACCGTGGTCTCTCCCTCTCTCACAGGGAGATGCAATGACCATGCCTTCTCCCTCTCACAGGGAAATCGGATTACCGTGGGCTCACTCTCTCTCACAGGGAGATGGGATTACCATGGGCTCTCTCTCCCTCACACAGGATGATGGGATGACCATGGCCTCCCACTCTCACAGGGAGATGGGATGACCGTGGTCTCTCTCCCTCTCACAGAGAGGTGGGATGAACGTGGACTCTCTCACTCTCACAGGGAGATGAGATGATTGAGGGCTCTCACACTCACACAGGATGATGGGATGACCATGGCCTCCCTCTCTCACAGGGAGATGGGATGACTGAGGGCTCTCTCTCTCACACAGGATGATGGGATGACCATGGCCTCTCTCTCTTACAGAGAGATGGGATAACCGTGGGCTCTCCCTCTCTCCCACTCACAGCGAGATGGGATGACCATGGCCTCTCCCTCTCTCTCACTCTCACAGGGAGATGGGATGACATGTGGGCCATCCCTCTCTTTCACACAGGGAAATGGGATGACCGTGGGCTCTTTCTCTCACACAGGGAGATGGGACGAGAGTGGGCTCTCCATCTCACACAGGGAAATGGGATGACTGTGGGCTCACTCCCTCTCACAGGGAGATGGGTTGACCGGGGGCTCACCCTCTCTCTCTTACAGGGAGATGTGATGACCATTGGCTCTCCATCTCACACAGGGAGATGGGATAACAGTGGGCTCACTCTCTCTCACAAAGAGATGGGTTTACCGTGGCCTCTCCGTCTCTCTCCATCTCACACAGGGAGATGGGATGACTGTGGACTCTCCATCTCACACAGGGAGATGGGATGACCATGGCCTCTCCCTCTCTCACCATCTCACACAGGGAGATGGGATGACCGTGGACTCTCCATCTCACACAGGGAAATGGGATGACTGTGGGCTCACTCTCTCTCACAGGGAGATAGGTTTACCGTGGCCTCTCCCTCTCTCTCCATCTCACACAGGGAGATGGGAGTACCGTGGGCTCTCCATCTCACACAGGGAAATGGGATGACTGTGGGCTCACTCCCTCTCACAGGGAGATGGGTTGACCGTGGTCTCTCTCCCTCTCACAGGGAGATGGGATGAACGTGGACTCTCTCTCCTCTCTCACAGGGAGATGAGATGAGCGTGGACTCTCCATCTCACAAAGGGAAATGGGATGACTGTGGGCTCACTCTCTCTCACAGGGAGATGGGATCTACCATGGAATTCTCTCTCTCACAGGGAGATGAGATGCGCGTGGACTCTCCATCTCACAAAGGGAAATGGGATGACTGAGGGCTCTCTCTCTCACACAGGATGATGGGATGACCATGGCCTCTCTCTCTTACAGAGAGTTGGGATAACCGTGGGCTCTCCCTCTCTCCCACTCACAGCGAGTTGGGATGACCGTGGCCTCTCCCTCTCTCTCCATCTCACACAGGGAGATGGAGTACCGTGGGCTCTCCATCTCACACAGGGAGATGGGATAACCGTGGGCTCACTCTCTCTCACAGGGAGATGGGTTTACGGTGGCCTCTCCCTCTCTCTCACACAGGGAGATGGAATGACCGTGGACTCTCCATCTCACACAGGGAAATGGGATGACTGTGGGCTCACTCCCTCTTACAGGGAGATGGGTTGACCGTGGCCTCTCCCTCTCTCTCACACAGGGAGATGGGCAGAGATCGGGCTCTCCATCTCACACAGGGAGATGGGATGACCGTGGGCTATCCCTCTCTCTCACACGGAGATGGGATGACTGTGGAATCTCCCTCTCTCACAGGGAGATGCAATGACCACGCCCTCGCACTCTCACAAGGAGATGGGATGACCGTGGGCTCTCTCTCTCACACAGGATGATGGGATGACCATGGAATCTCTCTCTCACAGGGAGATGAGATGAGCGTGGACTCTCCATCTCACAAAGGGAAATGGGATGACTGTGGGCTCACTCTCTCTCACAGGGAGATGGGTTTACCGTGGCCTCTCCCTCTCTCTCACTCTCACAGGGAGATGGGATGACATGTGGGCCATCCCTCTCTTTCACACAGGGAAATGGGATGACCGTGGGCTCTTTCTCTCACACAGGGAGATGGGACGAGAGTGGGCTCTCCATCTCACACAGGGAAATGGGATGACTGTGGGCTCACTCCCTCTCACAGGGAGATGGGTTGACCGTGGCCTCTCCCTCTCTCTCCATCTCACACACGGAGATGGGATGACCGTGGACTCTCCCTCACTCACAGGGAGATGCAATGACCATGCCTTCTCCCTCTCACAGGGAGATGGGATGACCGGGGGCTCACCCTCTCTCTCTTACAGGGAGATGTGATGACCATTGGCTCTCCATCTCACACAGGGAGATGGGATAACAGTGGGCTCACTCTCTCTCACAAGGAGATGGGATGACCGTGGGCTCTCTCTCTCACACAGGATGATGGGATGACCATGGAATCTCTCTCTCACAGGGAGATGAGATGAGCGTGGACTCTCCATCTCACAAAGGGAAATGGGATGACTGTGGGCTCACTCTCTCTCACAGGGAGATGGGTTTACCGTGGCCTCTCCCTCTCTCTCCATCTCACACAGGGAGATGGGTTGACCGTGGTCTCTCCCTCTCTCACAGGGAGATGCAATGACCATGCCTTCTCCCTCTCACAGGGAAATCGGATTACCGTGGGCTCACTCTCTCTCACAGGGAGATGGGATTACCATGGGCTCTCTCTCCCTCACACAGGATGATGGGATGACCATGGCCTCCCACTCTCACAGGGAGATGGGATGACCGTGGTCTCTCTCCCTCTCACAGAGAGGTGGGATGAACGTGGACTCTCTCACTCTCACAGGGAGATGAGATGATTGAGGGCTCTCACACTCACACAGGATGATGGGATGACCATGGCCTCCCTCTCTCACAGGGAGATGGGATGACTGAGGGCTCTCTCTCTCACACAGGATGATGGGATGACCATGGCCTCTCTCTCTTACAGAGAGATGGGATAACCGTGGGCTCTCCCTCTCTCCCACTCACAGCGAGATGGGATGACCATGGCCTCTCCCTCTCTCTCACTCTCACAGGGAGATGGGATGACATGTGGGCCATCCCTCTCTTTCACACAGGGAAATGGGATGACCGTGGGCTCTTTCTCTCACACAGGGAGATGGGACGAGAGTGGGCTCTCCATCTCACACAGGGAAATGGGATGACTGTGGGCTCACTCCCTCTCACAGGGAGATGGGTTGACCGGGGGCGCACCCTCTCTCTCTTACAGGGAGATGTGATGACCATTGGCTCTCCATCTCACACAGGGAGATGGGATAACAGTGGGCTCACTCTCTCTCACAAAGAGATGGGTTTACCGTGGCCTCTCCGTCTCTCTCCATCTCACACAGGGAGATGGGATGACTGTGGACTCTCCATCTCACACAGGGAGATGGGATGACCATGGCCTCTCCCTCTCTCACCATCTCACACAGGGAGATGGGATGACCGTGGACTCTCCATCTCACACAGGGAAATGGGATGACTGTGGGCTCACTCTCTCTCACAGGGAGATAGGTTTACCGTGGCCTCTCCCTCTCTCTCCATCTCACACAGGGAGATGGGAGTACCGTGGGCTCTCCATCTCACACAGGGAAATGGGATGACTGTGGGCTCACTCCCTCTCACAGGGAGATGGGTTGACCGTGGTCTCTCTCCCTCTCACAGGGAGATGGGATGAACGTGGACTCTCTCTCTCTCACAGGGAGATGAGATGAGCGTGGACTCTCCATCTCACAAAGGGAAATGGGATGACTGTGGCTCACTCTCTCTCACAGGGAGATGGGATTACCATGGAATCTCTCTCTCACAGGGAGATGAGATGCGCGTGGACTCTCCATCTCACAAAGGGAAATGGGATGACTGAGGGCTCTCTCTCTCACACAGGATGATGGGATGACCATGGCCTCTCTCTCTTACAGAGAGTTGGGATAACCGTGGGCTCTCCCTCTCTCCCACTCACAGCGAGTTGGGATGACCGTGGCCTCTCCCTCTCTCTCCATCTCACACAGGGAGATGGGAGTACCGTGGGCTCTCCATCTCACACAGGGAGATGGGATAACCGTGGGCTCACTCTCTCTCACAGGGAGATGGGTTTACGGTGGCCTCTCCCTCTCTCTCCATCTCACACAGGGAGATGGAATGACCGTGGACTCTCCATCTCACACAGGGAAATGGGATGACTGTGGGCTCACTCCCTCTTACAGGGAGATGGGTTGACCGTGGCCTCTCCCTCTCTCTCACACAGGGAGATGGGCAGAGATCGGGCTCTCCATCTCACACAGGGAGATGGGATGACCGTGGGCTATCCCTCTCTCTCACACGGAGATGGGATGACTGTGGAATCTCCCTCTCTCACAGGGAGATGCAATGACCACGCCCTCGCACTCTCACAAGGAGATGGGATGACCGTGGGCTCTCTCTCTCACACAGGATGATGGGATGACCATGGAATCTCTCTCTCACAGGGAGATGAGATGAGCGTGGACTCTCCATCTCACAAAGGGAAATGGGATGACTGTGGGCTCACTCTCTCTCACAGGGAGATGGGTTTACCGTGGCCTCTCCCTCTCTCTCCATCTCACACAGGGAGATGGGTTGACCGTGGTCTCTCCCTCTCTCACAGGGAGATGCAATGACCATGCCTTCTCCCTCTCACAGGGAAATCGGATTACCGTGGGCTCACTCTCTCTCACAGGGAGATGGGATTACCATGGGCTCTCTCTCCCTCACACAGGATGATGGGATGACCATGGCCTCCCACTCTCACAGGGAGATGGGATGACCGTGGTCTCTCTCCCTCTCACAGAGAGGTGGGATGAACGTGGACTCTCTCACTCTCACAGGGAGATGAGATGATTGAGGGCTCTCACACTCACACAGGATGATGGGATGACCATGGCCTCCCTCTCTCACAGGGAGATGGGATGACTGAGGGCTCTCTCTCTCACACAGGATGATGGGATGACCATGGCCTCTCTCTCTTACAGAGAGATGGGATAACCGTGGGCTCTCCCTCTCTCCCACTCACAGCGAGTTGGGATGACCGTGGCCTCTCCCTCTCTCTCCATCTCACACAGGGAGATGGGAGTACCGTGGACTCTCCCTCTCTCACAGGGAGATGCAATGACCATGCCTTCTCCCTCTCACAGGGAGATGGGATGACCGGGGGCTCACCCTCTCTCTCTCATAGGGAGATGTGATGACCATTGGCTCTCCATCTCACACAGGGAGATGGGATAACCGTGGGCTCACTCTCTCTCACAGGGAGATGCGTTTACCGTGGCCTCTCCCTCTCTCTCCATCTCACACAGGGAGATGGGATGACCGTGGACTCTCCATCTCACACAGGGAAATGGGATGACTGTGGGCTCACTCTCTCTCACACGGAGATAGGTTTACCCTGGCCTCTCCCTCTCTCTCCATCTCACACAGGGAGATCGTTGACCGTGGACTCTCCCTCTCTCACAGGGTGATGCAATGACCATGCCTTCTCCCTCTCACAGGGAGATGGGATGACTGGGGGCTCACCATCTCTCTCTCACAGGGAGATGTGATGACCATGGGCTCACTCTCTCACATAGGGAGATGGGATGACCGTGGCCTCTCCCTCTCTCTCCATCTCATACAGGGAGATTGGATGACCGTAGTCTCTCCCTCTCTCACAGGGAGATGCAATGACCATGCCTTCTGCCTCTCACAGGGAGATGGGATGACCGTGGGCTCTCTCTCTCACAGGGAGATGTGATTACCATGGGCTCTCTCTCCCTCACACAGGATGATGGGATGACCATGGCCTCCCGCTCTCACAGGGAGATGGGATGACCGTGGTCTCTCTCCCTCCTACAGAGAGATGGGCTAACCGTGGGCTCTCCCTCTCTCCCACTCACAGCGAGTTGTGATGACCGTGGCCTCCCCCTCTCTCTCCATCTCACACACGGAGATGGGATGACCGTGGACTCTCCCTCACTCACAGGGAGATGCAATGACCATGCCTTCTCCCTCTCACAGGGAGATCGGATGACCGTGGGCTCACTCTCTCTCACAGGGAGATGGGATTACCATGGGCTCACTCTCTCACATAGGGAGATGGGATGACCGTGGCCTCTCCCTCTCTCTCCATCTCATACAGGGAGATTGGATGACCGTAGTCTCTCCCTCTCTCACAGGGAGATGCAATGACCATGCCTTCTGCCTCTCACAGGGAGATGGGATGACCGTGGTCTCTCTCCCTCTCACAGGGAGATGGGATGAACGTGGTCTCTCTCACTCTCAGAGGGAGATGAGATGATTGAGGGCTCTCACACTCACACAGGATGATGGGATGACCATGGCCTCCCTCTCTCACAGGGAGATGGGATGACTGAGGGTTCTCTCTCTCACACAGGATGATGGGATGACCATGGCCTCCCTCTCTCACAGGGAGATGGGAAGACTGAGGGTTCTCTCTCTCACACAGGATGATGGGATGACCATAGCCTCTCTCTCTTACAGAGAGATGGGATAACCGTGGGCTCTCCCTCTCTCCCACTCACAGCGAGTTGGGATGACCGTGGCCTCTCCCTCTCTCTCACTCTCACAGGGAGATGGGATGACATGTGGGCCATCCCGCTCTTTCACACAGGGATATGGGATGACCGTGGGCTCTTTCTCACACACAGGGAGATGGGCTGAGAGCGGGCTCTCCATCTCACACAGGGAAATGGGATGACATGTTTGCTCTCCGTCTCTCTCTTAAAGGGATATGGGATGACCGTGGGCTCTCTCTCTCACAAAGGGAGATGGGATGACCGTGGTCTCTCTCCATCTTACGCAGGGAAATGGGATGACTGTGGGCTCACTCCCTCTCACAGGGAGATGCAATGACCATGCCCTCTCCCTCTCACTGGGAGTTGGGATGTCCGTGGGCAGTCTCTCTCTCCCTCTAACAAGTAGATGGGATGACGGAGGGCTCTTTCGCTCTCGCTCTAACTGAGAACGGGATGACCGTGGGCTCTCTCTACCTCTCTCAGCGGCAGATGGAATGACCGGGTGCTCTGCCTCTCTCACTCTCTCAGTGGGGGATGGGATGACCATGGGCGCTCTCCCTCTCTCTCACAGTGAGATAGGATTACCATAGGCTCTCTCTCTCTCACAGGGAGATGGATTACCATAGGCTCTCTCTCTCTCACAGTGAGATGGGATTACCATAGCCTCTCTCTCTCTCTCTCACAGGGAGATGGGATTACCATAGGCTCTCTCACTCTCACAGGGAGATGGGATTACCATGGGCTCTCTCTCTCTCACACAGGATGATGGGATGACCATGGCCTCCCACTCTCACAGGGAGATGGGATGACCATGGCCTCTCTCTCTTACAGAGAGATGGGATAACCGTGGGCTCTCCCTCTCTCCCACTCACAGCGAGTTGGGATGACCGTGGCCTCTCCCTCTCTCTCAATCTCACAGGGAGATGGGATGACATGTGGGCCATCCCTCTCTTTCACACAGGGATATGGGATGACCGTGGGCTCTTTCTCACACACAGGGAGATGGGCTGAGAGCGGGCTCTCCATCTCACACAGGGAAATGGGATGACATGTTTGCTCTCCGTCTCTCTCTTAAAGGGATATGGGATGACCGTGGGCTCTCTCTCTCACAAAGGGAGATGGGATGACCGTGGTCTCTCTCCATCTTATGCAGGGAAATGGGATGACTGTGGGCTCACTCCCTCTCACAGGGAGATGGGTTGACCGTGGCCTCTCCCTCTCTCTCCATCTCACACAGGGAGATGGGATGACCGTGGACTCTCCCTCTCTCACAGGGAGATGCAATGACCATGCCTTCTCCCTCTCACAGGGAGATGGGATGACCGGGGGCTCACCCTCTCTCTCTCATAGGGAGATGTGATGACCATTGGCTCTCCATCTCACACAGGGAGATGGGATAACCGTGGGCTCACTCTCTCTCACAGGGAGATGGGTTTACCGTGGCCTCTCCGACTCTCTCCATCTCACACAGGGAGATGGGATGATCGTGGACTCTCCATCTCACACAGGGAGATGGGGATGACCGTGGCCTCTCCCTCTCTCACCATCTCACACAGGATGATGGGATGACCATTGCCTCTCTCTCTTACAGAGAGATGGGATAACCGTGGGCTCTCCCTCCGCCTCTCACAGGGAGATGGGAGTACCATGTGCTCTCTCTCTCTCTCACAGGGAGTTGGGATTACCATGGGCTCTCCCTCTCACACTGGATGATGGGATGACCATGGCCTCTCTCTCTCACAGGGAGATGGGATGACCGTGGGCTCCCTCTCTCTCTCACAGGGAGTTGGGATGACCATGGGCTCTCTCTCTCTCTCTCTCGCCCTCTAACAGGGAGATGGGATGAACGGGGGCTCTCTCTCTAGCTCTCACAGGGAGAAGGGATGACCATGGGCTCTCTCTCTCTCTCTGGCTCCCTCTCACAAGGAGATGGGATGACCGGTGGCTCTCTCTCTCACAGGGAGATGGGATGACCGTGGTCTCTCTCTCTCTTGCACGGAGATTGGATGACCATGGGTTCTCCCTCTCTCCCTCTCACAGGGAGATGGGATGACCGTGCGCTCTCCCTCTCCCTCTCACAGGGAGATGACTGTGGGCTCTCTCTCCCTCTCTCACAGAGAGCTGGAATGACCATGGGCTCAAACTCTCACTCTCTCTCTCACAGGGAGATGGGATGACCGTGGGCTCTCTCTCTCACAAATGGAGATGGGATGACCGTGGGCTCTCTCTCTCTCACAGGGAGATGGGATTACCATGGGCTCTCTCTCTCACACAGGGAGGTGGGATGACCGTGGGCATCCGCCTCACAGGGAGATGGGATGATCATGGGCTATCTCTCTCTCACTCAGGGAGATGGGATGACCGTGGGCTCTCTCTCTCACACAGGGAGGTGGGTGACCGTGCGCTCTCCCTCTCCCTCTCACAGGGAGATGACTGTGGGCTCTCTCTCCCTCTCTCACAGGGAGCTGGAATGACCATGGGCTCAAACTCTCACTCTCTCTCTCACAGGGAGATGGGATGACCGTGGGCTCTCTCTCTCACAAATGGAGATGGGATGACCGTGGGCTCTCTCTCTCTCTCTCTCTCTCTCTCTCTCTCTCTCTCTCTCTCTCTCTCTCTCTCTCTCTCTCACAGGGAGATGGGATTACCATGGGCTCTCTCACTCTCACACAGGATGATGGGATGACCATGGCCTCTCTCTCACACAGGGAGATGGGATGACTGTGGCCTCCGTCTCTCTCTCACAGGGAGATTGGTTGACCATGGGCTCTCTCTCTCCCTCTCTCCCTCTCAAAAGGAGATGGGATGACTGTGGGCTCTCTCTCTCTCTCTCTCTCACAGGGAGATGGGATGACCGTGGGCTCTCTCACTCTCACACAGGATGATGGGATGACCATGGCCTCTCTCTCACACAGGGAGATGGGATGACTGTGGCCTCCGTCTCTCTCTCACAGGGAGATGGGATGACCATGGGCTCTCTCTCTCCCTCTCTCTCTCTCTCTCTCACAGGGAGATGGGATGACTGTGGGCTCTCTCTCTCTCTCTCTCTCTCTCTCTCTCTCTCTCTCTCTCTCACAGGGAGATGGGATGACCGTGGGCTCTCTCTCACTCTCACAGGGAGATGGGATGACCGTGGGCTTTCCTTCGCCACTCACATGGAATTGGAATGACCGTGGGATCTCAGTCTCTCATTCTGACAGGGAGATGGGATAACCGTGGCCGCTTCGTCTCTCTCACTCTCGTAGGGAGATGGGATGACATGTGTGCTATCCCTCGCTTTCCCACAGGGAGTTGGGATGACCGTGGGCTCTCTCTCTCTCACAGATAGATGGAATGACCGTGGGCTCTCTCTCTCTCACAGGGAGAATGGATTACCATGGGCTCTCTCTCTCTCACAGGGAGATGGGATTACCATGGGCTCTCTCTCTCACACAGGGAGGTGGGATGTCCGTGGGCTCTCTCTCTCTCTCTCACAGGGAGATGGGATGACCATGCGCTCTCTCTCTCTCTCTCACAGGGAGATGGGATGACCATGCGCTCTCTCTCTCTCTCTCTCACAGGGAGATGGGATGACCATGCGCTCTCTCTCTCTCACTCAGGGAGATGGGATGACCGTGGGCTCTCTCTCTCTCACAGGGAGATTGGATGACCGTGGTCTCCCCGTCTCTCCCTCTCACAGGGAAATGAGATGAACTTGGCCACTCCCTCTCTCTCCCTCCCTCACAGGGAGATGGGATGAACGTTGGCTCTCCCACTCCCTCTGCCTCTCACAGGGAGATGGGATCACCGTGGCCTCTCCCTCTCTCCCTCTCTCTCAGGGAGATGCGATGACTGTGGGCTCCCTCTCTCTATCTCACACTCTCACAAGGAGATGGGATGACCGTGGGCTCCCACTCTCTCACAGGGAGATGTGATGACCGTGGGATCTCCCTCTCTCACAGGGAGATGGGATGACTGTGGCCTCTCCCTCTCTCTCTTTCTCTCACAGGGAGATGGGATGACCGTGGGCTCTCCCTTCTCCCTCTCACAGGGAAATGGGATGACCGTGGATGCTCCCTCTCTCTCACTCTCACAGGGAGATGGGATGACATGTGTGCTATCCCTCTATTTCCCACAGGGAGATGGGATGATCATGGGCTCTCTCTCTCACAGGGAGATGGGATGACCGTGGGTTCTCCTCTCTCCATCTGACAGGGAGAAGGGATGACCGTGGCATCTCCCTCTCTCCCTCTTACAGGGAGATGGGATGACTGTGGGTTCGCTCTCCCTCTCTCACAGGGAGATGCAATGACCATGGGCTCTGCCTCTCTCTGTCTCTCACAGGGAGATGGGATGACCGTGGGCTCTCTCTCTCATAAAGGGAGATGGGATGACCGTGCTCTCTCTCTCATTCTCAGAGGGAGTTGGGATGAGAGTGGGCTCTCCATCTCATACAGGGAGATGTGATGACCGTGGTCTCTCTACCTCTCACAGTGTGATGGGATGACCATGGGATCTCCCTCTCTCCTGACAGTGAGGCGGGATGACCGTGGCCTCTCCTTCTCTCCCTCTCACAGGGAGATGGAATGACCATGGGCTCTGCCTCTCTCTCTCTTACTTCACAGAGTGATGGGATGAACATGGGCTGTCCCTCTCTCTCCCTCTCACAGAGAGATGGAATGACTGTGGGCTCTGCCTCTCTACCTCTCTCAGAGGTGATGGGATGACCATGGCCTCTCTCCATCTCTCTCAAACTCACAAGGAGATGGGATGACCGTTGCTCTCTCTCTCACAGGGAGATGGAATGACCGTGGGCTCTCTCTCTCTCACTCTCTCGCAGGGAGATGGGAGGACCATGGGCTCTCTCTCTCTCTCTCTCGCCCTCTAACAGGGTGATGGGATGACCGGGGGCTCTCTCTCTAGCTCTCACAGGGAGAAGGGATGACCATGGGCTCTCTCTCTCCGTCTATCACCCTCTCACAATGAGATAGGATGACTGTGGGCTCTCTCTCAATCACACATTAATGGGATGACCATGGCCTCTCTCTCACACAGGGAGATGGGATGACCATGGGCTCTCTCTCTCTCCCTCTCACAAGGAGATGGGATGACCGTGGGCTCTCTCTCTCTCCCT